>NC_142643.1:29108409-29411439 GCF_053813885.1 Theobroma cacao
TTCCACGTTAATAATGTATCAGTGCCATGTGGATATAAAGTATTAAATGCTATTTTAATTATGACAATTACTCAATCATTAGTCATAAGAGCTTATTTGACTCAAAATAAAAACATAGGAGCTTGATTGAACACAATAAAAGAATAAGAACTTATTTGAATTTTTTTAAATAATTTAGGGGCTTTTTGAGCATTATGCCTTATTATTTTTGTTATAACAACAATCCTAGGCCTACTATTATATTCACTAATGTTAATATATATATATATATATAAGCAATATACTAATAAAAAATAACAAAATTATAAAAGTTATCAACTCATAAAAACACGCATGTAAACAAAATACATCGAATAAATAATTTTACCTAAAATTGTAAGCTACTTTCTTTAAAATAGTGCAGGACAACGAGAAAAAAATATCTAAAAGCATATAATTAAAAGAGGAGAGTTACATGGATAAGATCTATAATGAAAGCAAAACATGTGGTTGAAATTAATTCTGTTGAGGAAGCCAGATAGCCTGTCAAACCCTGCTTTGTAAAATAATTATAATATCATTCACATGCTCGATAGAATGTTTGTATATTTAGGAAGTTCGAGAAATCGTTAAAAGACGATATTGCCCCTAATGGTATCATTAAGTCGATTAAGCCTCGAACTAGTTCAAATAGGAATTTTAAGGTGAAATTAAGAGTTTCACAGTTCAGGGATGACTCAAAATGGTAATTAGGAGTTCGAGGATCAATTCGGAGTCAAATTGAAATTTTCACTATATAGGGGTAAAATTATAATTTTTCCATCTGCGGACAAAATTTGAGATTTTGAGAGAATTTAGATCACATTTGACAAATTGGGGAATGATATGAGTATAAGGGATAAAAAATATGTCTATGGGCAATTTTTCAGTTTTTGGGGCGAAAATGTAATTTTTAATTTTTACGGGGGCAAAAGTGTAAATATCAAAAATTACTTCACCAAGACTTTGGATAAGTTTGAGAATTTTATCTAAGTTATGGATATTTTAAGGAATAATATGTGGTGGAGATTTAACGCTTGAAAGATAAGAATTTAAAAAATGGACCAATAATGTAGTGACATGTGGCAAGTTTAGATTATTATATTATTTAACTATAAAAATCAGCCCACACCACCATTTTCTCTTCATTATGGCCGGCCATAGCAAGAAAACAAAGGGGAAAAGAAAAACAAAAACCTAGGTGGAGAAATTCAAGGAAAAATTGGTGAAAATTCGAGGAAACAAGTGACCAAAGGTAAAATTTCTTGATTTTGACTTGTGCTTTACCTTTCTCATGCATTTCCCATCATTTTCCATGGTTGAATCATGTGATTTGAGGATGAATTCAATTCTGGAAAAATGGGTTTGGAGAGAGAAACTTGTTAGATTAATTTGATTTTAAGTTATGTTAGTGTTTTAAGTTAGTTTAGCATATTTAGGAACAAAACAACAAGAAAAGAATTTATTTTCCTCCATTACCATTATTGGCTGAATTTTCTAGGGGAATATTGGCTGATGATCTTGATGTTTATTTGAGGAATTATGACACTATGGTAGCATGATGGCTAAATTTTTGGGGTTGGCATGAAATATATGAACAATTTTGGATTGGTCTCGGTAGACTGGATTACATTTTATTCGCCATATTATGCTACTGGAATTTTTATGAGTCTGGTGGTATATTAAACGGTCACTGCAGTGGTGGGGGTTTCCATGGACTGCCTATAAGAGGGGCACGGTAACTCAATTATATACTTACCTCCGGGGGGAGATGTTGGGTGAAGTATCTCCTGAGGTATGATTTGAGTGCACCTCACGTTCGGGCCACCACGTGAGAGTGAGACTCAGCCAACGCCAAGGAACGACTGTGTGTCAGATGTGAAAACATGTTTATGGGTATGGGTCATTGAACAGCCTTGGCGGTCTCAATGGGATACCTTGACGAAGGTACCCGCGAGAATGATATTGGCAGGGGCCAAGTTTAAAAAATTTCATAAGTCGAGGAAAATTTGATGAAAAGAAATTATTTGGCATAGATTGAAACGAATTTTGTGTTATGAACATTATTGAGATATAACGTTTTTATATTGCCTCCATCTACTCGGCTTTAGATGCTTTTGATGGTAATTGTTTACTCACTGGGATTATTTAATCTCACCCCTCTTCCTATCCATTTTTCAGGCTCAGGACAGTTTGTTGATAGTTGATTAAGACGAGAATTAATCTCGGAGTTGCATCATAGGAAGTAAGGGTTCGTAGCTCTACACCTTCTTGGTTAGTTGGGGGCCCACGTGTCACTGTAAACGAAATTTCATACTTTAATTATCTTTATTACTATATGAATAAATTTATTTTACTCTTACGCTACAAAAGTTATTTTAGGAAGACTTTGAAAATATTGTGTTTTAAGAAAATAGAATATTTTATTTAATATTTTTATTATATTCAAATAGCTATAATTTTACTTTAAACGAATGTTTTAGACTTCAAAATTTAATTTAAATCATGAAATATGTGTTTCCACTTACATATTACATTTTTTCGGATTTCAAAATTTCAAAAAAAAAATGACGAAAATGCCCCAGTGAGCTAGAAAATAATATTTTTATTGTTTTGAGTTGGAAACAACTTATGATTTCTTGAAATGCGAGATTTAATAACTGTCGCTCACCGGGGAGATGCGGAAGTTGATGCTAAGCCTTGCGGGGTTTCGATCGGCATTCGGGGTAATGAGTGCTTATCGGGACATCGCGACGGTTGTCACGGGCCCGATGGGAGTTCCGGGTCGTGACATAGCCAATGTAGCTTTTGTTGGTGTGTACAATAAATAAACAAATAACAATGTGATCTTAACCTTTATTAAACTGTAATGCATAATATTTGGTTATAGGACAAAAAAATACAAGGTAAATTTTAATTTCGGGACCAATTTAAATTTATTATATATATTTTCATTGGCCGAACAGCTCACCAATCTCAACTAGAGACTGACCTCAAATAGGATTTTAGGTTCGGGTTCTATCCAACTAATGATATTATTAAATATTTTTTTGTTTCCAAAATATATTTAAAATATTAAAATATTAATATAAAAATATTTTTTAATATTTTAATGATAATAAAATTTAAAGGAGATGATTGGACCTTTTAACCTAGGTGTCAAAGGTGCCAAATTGGGTTAAGTCTGATCCGTAGATACCTCTAATATATATACTAAGGGATTTTTAAATTGTTTGGGAGGTCTAGGTTCCTAAATTTCTATAGAGATGAGTATGATTAAAAGAACTTTGGGTTCAATTATAAATTATCAATTCCATACGTATAAATTAAAAGGTAATTAACAAAAAAGAAATGAAGGAGAGCCAGACCAAAGGGTTGGTTTATTTGTGTTGTGCACATAGGGCATCTACGCATGATTTAATACAAGATTATCTACCTTTTCTGCTCACATTAAAATTTTTATTATTTGATAGCTAAGATAGAGCACCAGTTGGTTGCAACCGTACAACCGATCAGAATTGATGACAATTGCAACTGTCGGCTTGGTTATTTGGTGACTGTTGCTAGTGTCGGTTATGACCGACGACTTTTAAGCGACTACGAATCACTCACCGGGGGCACTCCCTCCCTACTTGAATTGATCAAAAAATCGAGGGGGTGAAATTCCAATAATAGGCCTCATTAATCCCCCATCAAACCCCCTTTTCTTTCTTCCCCTCCCCCAATTTCCAATTGTTCTGACTTTGAAACCCTAAAAATTAGAAACCTCCCCGACTCCCCCCTTTTTTCTTCCTCCTATCAACCTGTTACTGCTTGTGGCCGTCTCTTGCCGTCATCTATCTTCCTCCTTGCCGGCTGCCTAAGTTTCAAGGTATGTTGAGTTGTTGATTTTAATACCCAAATTGTATTACTATTAAGTTTCTAGATTTTCTTTTTCTTTTTTTTTTGGATAGCTTTAATGAAACTATCACAAAGATGAAATTTTGAAGGGTTAAGGCCTTTGGTTGAATAGCTTGAAGCTTTCCATTGCTTTATTTGTTGTTTCATGGAAATCAAAGTAGGGTTGGAATGGAAAATGAATGCCATCATTTTTGTTGAGAATTCAAATAGACTTGCTTGGAGAGACACCATTTAGATTTTTTATTATTGATTGATGCTTTCATGTAACAAGTATTTTTGGTTTATATCTTTCCTATTTTATTGGTTGCTAACTTGCTATATAGACTGTGTTTGTAAGATATTTACTATCTTATATTATTCTATAGTTTATAAATAAATAAATTTAGTTTTGGGGTAATACTAATAAATTTATAAAATCACATTTTCATGTACCTATTAAATCAATGAATTTGACTAGTTAAAGGACTAATTATATGCAAAGTGTCTATTTATTCTTGATGTATTATGACATATATTGGTTTAGGAATAATTGTAATGAAAAAATAATCATGATTTGTATTTGCTTAGTTGTATTTGTGCACTTTTTTTAATCTTGGAAAAAAAATGTAAAGGATGAATTACATTTCACCTTTGGGCTTAGGGGTTTAAGAAAGACTACCTTAGGCTCTAGTATCTATTCTCTTGTCAATTTTATTAAATTTTATTATTGTACTTTTAATTAAATTTTATTAAATATAACAAGTCATTGAATTTTTTTACCACATTTAGTAGGAAGAAAATGTTATGAGCAACTTGGCGCCATTAAACAAATGTAAACCAAATTTACCTATATGATGATTAATTAATTAATTTATTTTTTTGTAGATGTCAAATGAAATTGAGGAAGATATAAGTTTGGCAATCAATGACTCAGCATCTACACCTCATATTGATGCAAGTGCTACTGAAAGCAACATAAGAAGTGAAGTGGTAAGTTCTAAATAGCGAAGCAAAACGAACCATTTAATACGTCATCGCTTGTGTGGGATCACTTCACAAAATTTGATACTGATAAAGGTAATCATAAAGCTAGATGTAGTCATTATGATAAGGTTTCACATGCTGATACAAAAAAAAATGGAACATCTTCTCTAAATAATCATGTTAAGGTTTGTCTAAAGTTGAAAATGCTCTATGCTAGTGAAGAGAGTAATCAAATCAAATTATTTTTTTATCAAAAGGAGATAAGTCTTTGGGTAGTTGGAAGTTTGATGAGGATGCAATTAAGAAGAGTTTAGCTGAGATGATCATTATAAATGAGTTGGCTTTTAGATTTGTGAAAGCTCAAGGGTATAAGAAACACATGAAGGAAACATGTCCTAGATTTTGTATACCTTCACGATGGACCATTGCTAGCGATTGTTATAAAGGTTTATGCTAATGGAAAAACTTGTATGAAAAATTTTTTAAGATCATGTCCTAGTAGAATATGTATCACTACCGACACATGGACTTCGGTACAAAAAATTAGTTACTTGTGTCTGATTGCTCATTTTATTTATAAGGATTGGAAGTTACAAAAAAAGATTTGAACTTTTGTCCCATTACTAGTCTCAAAGGTCAAGCTATTAGGAAGGCAATTGATAAATGTTTGGTTAATTGGGGGATTCAAAAGATTTTTTCTATTACTGTTAATAATGCTAGTTCCAATGATGTTCAAATAGGACATTTAAAGAAAAAAATTAATGTTGCTAGAACTATTATTTTAGGAGGTAAATTTTTTCATATGAGATGTGTTGCACATATTATTAATCTTATTATGAATAATGGATTAAAGGATATCAATGACTCAATTGCTCTTGTTAGAGCGACAGTGAGATATGTTAAACAATCTCTTTCTAGATTAACCAAGTTTAAGGAGTGTGTTGTTACTGCAAGAATTGATAGTAAGTGTTTATTGTCTTTGGATGTGGGCACCAGATAGAATTCTACTTTTTTGATGTTAAATACAGTTGTGAAATTTGATAGGGTTTTTGTATCATTTGAGTATTGTGATAGTAGTTATAAAAGTGAGCTAATGAAGAATGGAAATAGGGTGCCCGATGATAACGATTGGGCAACTGTTATGAGGATTTCTCTTTTCTTAAAAGAGTTTTATGATATGACTATGAATGTTTCAAGTACATCTTATGTTACTGCCAATTCTTTTTGTGATTCTATTTCTAATGTGTATGGCACTTTGAATGAATGGCAACAAAGTCATGATGTTGATTTGAAGTTTATGGCAATGAGAATAAAAGTTAAATTTGACAAGTATTGGGGGAATGCGGAAAAAATTGAATTTGGTGTTATACATTGCCTCGATTCTTGATCCGAGGAAAAAGCTTGCTTATGTTGAATTTACTTTGGAAGATATGTATGCTCCCAAGCAAGCCTTGTTGATGTTTTCTTTGGTGAAAAAAACAATGGATGAGTTGTTTCAATGTTATAAAAATATATTACAACCTCAACCTTAATCTCATGTTGGTGAAAGTGGTCAAGAGTCTTAAATGTCAACGAGACAAGTCACCGGTGGTGAAAGTGGGCATGGCAGTGCTATTGTTTCGAGTGGCAAGGACCTAATAACTACTAAGAAAATATTGGGTGCATTTAAGAGGCATCAATTAAACAATGGCTTGAAGAAGCAGAAATCGGAATTGAATAAATATTTATCAGAGTTTATGGATGATGATGCTAGTGAGGATACTGACTTTGATGTTCTCATGTGGTGGAAACTCAATCAGTATAGGTTTCTTATACTTGTAGCTATTGCTTGTGATGTATTAATAGTTCCTGTATCAACAGTTGCTTCAAAATCTGTTTTTAGTACCATTGAACATGTGCTTGCTGCATATAGGAGCTTTTTTACTCCTAAGGTCGTGTAAGCACTTAGTTGTGCTCAAGATTGGTTATGTGGAAAAGCACGTGGTGATCCAGAGCAGATTGAGGATGATTTGGACGAGATTGATAAACTTGATTTTGGTAATTTTTTCTTTGTTTCTTTAATTTTCATTTAATTTACCATAATATAGTATCATTCTATATATTATCATATCTTTTTCTCAATTTATTTCTTTGTTTCTTTAGTTCTTTGTTTAAAGATTTTACCATATTTGTTATTTTATTTTTTAAATTTGTCAAAGCTTACATTAGAACTTATACATAAAGTTGAGTCTGAGTCTAACTCTGAGTAATGTGTTATTTTTATCCACTATTTTCACTTTTCAAGTAATATTATTATTAAATGTTTGCATATTTACATTTATAAGTTATTTAGATTATCTTAATACAATTATTTATACTAATTATTTTATATTTTAATATTTTTAAGAACATATTTTGAAAAATCATTGAATTGGAGTTAGAGGTCCAAGTTCAAATTTATGTTTCGAAATTTAGTAATTTATATTGTGTAACTCCTAACTTTTATGGATTTGTAGTATGTATAATTTATTACTTTATGTTGTACTTCTCGCATTTAGATTAATTGCATTGCATATTATGTACAATTTATGAAAAACTTTTGCCCTTAACTTTTCCATTATATTTAATATTTTTGTTAAACAATTTAACAAATGGTGTTTATTGCTTCTTTACAAAAATAAATTATTGATTTTGCTTTCTTATAAATAATGATATGGTGTTTATTGTTTTTTTATTAAAAACTTATATAGTGTTTAATTATATAATTAAAAATAAATCATATGGGTTGGACTAATTATTTAAACAACATGGGTTTGATTTCAATTAAAAATATGAGCTTGACACAATTTTAAGTCAAAGCCCAACACAAATTTTTCAACTTTTATTAGCTTAGGGCCATTTAAGCCCAAGCCCACCCTAAATTTCAACTAATTGAAACTGACTGAAACCAAGGTCGACTTCGGTTGAGCAGTTTTTTGTTATAACCGGTCAGCTTTAGTCGGCTAAAATTTCTCATTATTTTAGTTGATTTTGGATTCTCCCAAAACCAACTAATGCACTTCCCCATTGATAGGTAATTTTACTCCCCAAAAGGTTGGATAAACAAAGAGTTAAAACAGTTAGCTATGCCTTGGAGATTTGGAACAGGAACTCTTACATTATCATTTCTTCCACCCAAAAGTTTTGCCTAATTTTGTTTCTTTTCTAGCAATGCATTACAAGTGTACTAGAATATTAAATGTTCATTAATAGAATTATTACACATTTTTTAAAAAGCTTTATATAATTTTTTTTTTTTTATAAAAGAACATAACAGCTCAAACTTACAATCTTTATTCAAATTTCACTCTATATTAAGGTGCCTATGAATTGAGTCGTACCTAGCTGACATTTCTAAAAATTGCGTTCAAGCTCAACTCAACTTGTCTATTTAAAATAAATTTAGTATTACAATATTAACATATTTAAAATATTATTATATTAATATTAAATATTCTTAAATATATTTTTTAATTAAAATTAAATAAAGAATTTATTAATATAATAGTATCTCAAATTAAGAAAAATCATGTTTAAAGTGAAGCTCAGGCTTTGTGAACAATCAAACCCATAAATAAAAAGGTAAAATACTTGGCCTTCCTAAATTTTGCTCGCAATTCCATATAGGTCTATTTGTATTCGAATTACATAGTCTACACCAAAGGAATATCTTTTGCTAAATATCTAAATTTTGTTGTTTGTCATCTGTTAGTTTCTCCATTTCTTTGATGATGTGACAACATTTTTAGGGCAATTTTTCCCTTCTTTCAATGTTTTTCTTGCTAAAACTAAAACTCCCTTAAACCAAAAGCCAAAAATTCAAGATTTCTTATTGATTTTTGGCACTCTAATTGCAAATTGACTTGTGAAGAGAACCTATAAACCCATGTTTGATTTTGGTGGGTTAAAAGGCGAAACGTGGGAAGAGAAAATGAAGGTTGAAGGGCTTATTGAAATTCCCTAAAGAGATGGGATGGGAAGAATTATTCCACAAAAGAAGAAATGATGAAATTAATAAAGGAAAAAGATCATTTCAAGAACCACAGATGAATTTTACCCTTTAAGCTTTTATTATGTGCAGTCTTACTTGAGAACTTTCATTTCAAGAACCATTAATGGATGTCATGAAAGAGTTAATAGGTATAGTAGCTTAAAAAAATAAAAGTTGCAGAATAAGCTCTAACTCTTCCATTATATCCATTTGTGGTTCTTGAATTGATTCAAAGTAGGGGTGAACATGGGAAGAGAAAATGAAAGTTGAAGGGCTTCTCGAAAGTTGTTTGATAAAATTCCTTAAAGAGATGGGATAGGGAAGAAAAAATGGGAAAAATCCAAGGCTTTTAAATGTAATTTTATTTGATAAATGTTGTTGTAAGTTGTTGAAATATTGAATGCAAAAGTTACAAGGAAAAAAACTAGAATAGACATAAAGATAGCAAAACATTTCAATATCTTGAGTTTTTTGTCTTGTGACGCTGGTTATCTTGAATTAGTTATAACCTGATTCCGATACCTTTAATACATACATAATAGACTTGAACATAACAAGTAATAATTCGAAGTAGGCACAACCCTACAAAACCTGTCACTGTACTTGGCCAAATCCAACTTTTTCTTAATTTTAAGTGTTACTTGCCTTTCCTATGTGCATGCCTTCTGATACCGATCATAAAACCTCTTCATTATTTTTTCTATAATTTCTTCAAACAAAGACATAATGGATTTACTCCTCATAAGCCCAATCCAGTGGTTGAAGCTCTCGACCATGTTATTGTTACATGGTCACTCTTCACACTTGGTCAAAGTTGTGCCTTGTCTACAGTGTGGTTGATTTTTTCGTCAACCACTTGTATGCTTGATCATTTTCAACTTTAATGTTCACCATGGCTTTATTCCAATCCCACTGGTTGTATGTTTTGAGAACCCTTCAGAAGTTCACCTTCATGTCAAACCCCAAAATCCTTAACCTAAAATTGCTATAAAGATGCCTACCACGCCTTCTTTGAGTGGCATGGGGCATTATTTTTGTAATTATATCTTCTAGGCCTTGCCATATAAGAATACATAATAGTTAATAAGTAATTAAGATTAACTAATTAAGTGGACAATAATAGGAGTTTAGGGTTTACCTTTTGCCCATTACTCATCACTACTAATGGTTTGTTGAAGTCCCTAATGACAGTATTAACCAAGTTCAGAAACCAAGACCAAGAGTCATCATTCTCTAACTACACCACAACAACAGTAATAGGAAATAGAACACAATTCCCATAAACAACAATAGTAGATAGTAAGGCCCATCCATATGGCCCTTTAAGGTGGTAGCCGTCAACCCCAATGAAAAGCCTACACCCATTGTTGAAGCCTTACCTAAAGCATCAAAGCATGGGAAAAACCTTTTGAATGTCCAATGCTGCTCAACTTAAGCCTCTCTAACCGCATGATAGCTATGCTTCCAAGATTTGTATCCTTCACCATTTAGGCATCCAGCTAAGAATAGAACTTACCATGAGTCTCTTCAGACTTTTCTCTAGCCTATTTCTTTGTCTTATACAGCTTCTTAGAATGAACACTCATTCCATACCTCTATTATAATTCATGCTACATCAGATTGTATAACATATTTAGGTCAAAGTGTAATTGAGCAGTAAGTTTGTTGGCAATCCAAACACTTGTAGTGGCAAAATTATTGTTACTTATCCTAATGCAAGAGTGTTCATCCACTACTTTCCTAATCTTAAAGGTTTTCCTATCCAAACATAAGTTTTCATGAACTATCCACTCATTGCCATTTCCTTCCTTGTACCTAGTTTTTTAATTTTTGGCTCTATACAACTCTATCCTTTCTTGGATCATATAATCAATCATCACCTCCCTAAAGTGATGCACATTTGTAAACAACATGTTCTTTATCACTAAAACTTTCCCATTCTCATCATGAACATAAGGTATGCCTTTAAGGGACCTATCTATTGCTCTACCCTCCTTGTCAAATTTATCACTATCTTGGTTCCCTTCCTCTACGTCAATGCCTATATCAGAAAAACCATCATTCTCTACATATTCATTAATCTCAACATTCTCCTCGAACTTCCCTTGAAACTAACTTATCTTTTCGTTACTTTCTATCTCAAGCATCAAATCTACATATTCAGTGGATACATTTCTCCATCAATGTCCCTTACTGAATCACTGCTTTCCCTATTTGAATCATTACTTTCTTCATCACTAATACCAACTGCAGTAAAAGGTCCTTCACTAACTTTGCCTTCACTAATTTTACCTCTACTTTTACTTGAACCTCAACCACCTTTACTTGAAGTTCCAACTTCAACCTCTATTTCACCAACTCTACCTTCACCATCTCCACTTGAAGTAGAGGCATCCAGAACACTATAATTAAACTCACCAATTTCACCTCTACTAGCACCTAATGCAGCATTCATGGGTCCAATAAAGGCACATGCACCAGCACTTTTGGCAATAAAAGACTTACTAAATTCCTTTGTTTGCAGTGGAACAGCAAGAATCAAGTCTAAGTACAAATGAATTACCTTGGTACCTTTACAAACTTCAAATAGCTTCAACACATCACCATCACTCTTCAATTCTAAAACCTCTTTTAATTTAAGGTGTCATGCAATAATGGAGACATTCATTCCAACTCTAACGTTGAAATTGTCCACAAACACTTGAAAGGCATCATTTGTGAGCTTTATGTATGAATAGCTATTTGGATTGATATTGCTAATAGTCATCACCTTTTGTCATGGTGCATCACAAAGCCATACAACATCTTTACCATTTCTAGACCTAAAAAACCCAATTAGAATAGGTTAGCAACTCTGAAATATTGAACGATAACCCTATTCTCGAATGCTAACTCGAAACCTCAACCAAATTTAAAAACCCCTAAATTCGAAACCCCATTCCCTAATTCCAAAATGAAACCCTAATTCTCCAATTTAAGTATTTAAGATTCTAGGTCTAGGTTACAAATCAATCTTCAACCGAACCTTAATCCACACCCATTCTCGACCCCTCACCACATCAGTAAAAGACAACAACCCTAACCTTAACCTTGGACTTAGTAGCAAAACAGCATAATACTTACCACTGGTTGATGATTGATAAACCTTGATCCTTTACTCTCTCGATCTGGGTTAGCGTTTAAAGGGTTTGAAATAAGGGTTTGGTTTACGGCTATTTCATTGTACGATGAAGCTTTTAATTGAAGTAGTAGGCTAAAAAAACCTTAATCGATCCGTGTGAAGGAGTGACAAAAGAGAAAGGAAAGAAAGGATAACAAGAATAAAGAAAATGAGCAACTCAAACAGTGATCAGGGTTCATTAACACGCGATTAAGCTTTATTTATGCATGGGCAATTTAGACATTTCACGTTTGCCATTAATGTTGTTTACACGTTTGGGGCAGAATTTCAAGTTCAAATACTAATGGACCTGCGTGGAATTGTAGACAAAACTTTGGGGGATCAACGTATTTTACGCTAAATAAATCTACTACATAGATAGAGTTTAAATTGACATGATACTTGAAAAAATCCCTGAACTATTTAAGAAAATTTAATAAATCTTTATTTTTTTATTATTTTCAATCAAGTTCATGTACTTTTATTTTGAACTAAATAGGCTCTTATAATTAAATGATTGATTAATTGTCATTAGTCAAAATACTACTTGTTATTTTATATTCACGTGACGTTGACGTAAATGGTGAAAATGTCACACGATCATATCATCATTTATTATGATATGTCAACATGTCGCATCAACACCACATAATGTAAAATAACAAATGACATTTTGAATAACAACATTTAATAAATAATTAATTATAAGAGTTTATTTAACTCAAAATATAAATATAAAAACTTGATCAAATGAAATAAAAGAATAATGGGTTATATTTGAATTTTCCCGAATAATTCAAAGTTTTTGCAGATATTACGCCATTTAAATTAAACCCAAGCAGCATATTTCAATTTAACTATAAAAATCGATAAAAAAGGAAAAAAAAACTTAAGTGCAACAATAAACCCCTTTTTTAAAGGCATAAAGAAAACCTCCTTTGTTCATCTTTAAGTCTAAGCTTCACGCTGCGATATTGAAAAGCCGTATTCCGAGGCATTTCTGCTCCTACAATCTATATAATAAGGCATATTAATATAATGTATGTATATTAATGTAAAAATTACCACTTTTTTAAGGGGTGACAAAAAAAAACAAAGAATGAACCCAAGCTTTCATTTGCATATTGAGGTTTATGCACTGAGAGTGGGTCCCCCACTATTCCAAAAGCCAAGACAATAAAAAGTAGCTTTATGCTAAAAGTTGCTGAGGCAAGCAAAATTTGTAAATGGCATCCCCCATCACCACCAACATCCCAAATATTAAAATTAATAATTATAAATAAATAAATAAATGCTTTCCATCTTATTTGTAGTTCTCAGTGTGAGATCAAACCTACCCCAACGAAATCCAAGATTTATATTCATAAAAGCGACATTCGAGCAAACACCTTCCTTTAATATATAGTTGAAATACAATTCTATTGGTTTTTGCTTTTATTAATGATTAACAGGTATCTCATTGTATAGTTTATAGTGAGTGGATAGAATTGTATAATGTTTGAAAAAATTTATAAATTTATTTGAGTAAACTTTTACTCTTATAGTGTTTAATAAATTCATGTATTTGTATTTTGAGTTAAATAAATATTTATAATTAATGATTGATTAATTGTTATTAGTTATAATGTTATTTATCATTTTATATTCATATAACATTAATATGATGTTGATGTAAAAGGTGAAAAAAACAATAAAATCATGTCATTATATCATATCAGTGTGTCATAGCACCTTCCATTATAATATTTCAAAATGCTATGTTAAATCTACGTGATATAAAATGACAAATGGTATTTTCATTAATAAAAGTTAGTCAACTATTAGTTATAAAAACTTATTTAATTCAAAATAAGAATATAATGACTTGATTGAACTTAATAAAAAATAAAAATTTATTTAAAAATTTTTAAATAATTTAAAAAGTTTTTTAAGATAATGTCATTATATAATAAATGATTCATTTAATTATTATATTTTTAATTAAAACAAAAAATTCGAACATTGTTGCAACGAGACATACACTTTAACTAAATAACACAAGAATAGATGATGAAAACCTAAGAGGAACGCATGGAGACACACCAACCTAGTATCAACAATGAAGAACAAATGATGATGTATATTATCACAACAAAAAGCATGGGCTTTACCTAAGAATAAAAAAAGATGGAAAACACAAGGGTAGGGGCAGGGAAGGCAATAAGAAAGTACCCAACTCAGTTATTGGTGCTTTACAATGTGGGCAAACGGAGAGATGCTGCTAAAAAAAAGAAGGAATGATAGAATCATGGGTTAGCCAAAAAAGCAGCATGATTTTTATCCTCCAAATCTTGGGTGCGCTCAGTACGTTTTTATTCTGGACGAATAACACTGTCGACCTCATCACCTCCTCGCTTTATAGTATTCTCGTTTTCTTTTTCCTACCATTATTGGAGAATGGAGCTCTCTCTCTGATCTCTCGTGCCATCCTGGTGGTAGTGCTAGGGGACTGAGGGGCTAGAGACAAATGAGTCCGCTAATGGTATCAGGTGGGGTCTTCCTTGGCTTTTCAAAGCTCAAAGCTAGCTAGGGCAACGACTAGACTTTGCTTAGCAACATCCTAAGCAGCAACTAGACTTTGCTTTTCAAAATTAATTCTATCTAGATTGAGATTCTTCTTTAAAGATTATACCCGTAATTAATAAACCCAATATATATGTATATATATACATAAAACAAATCTGTTATTCTTTTATTCAATATCGATGTTCAAAAATATCCAAAGGTTCAAAAATTACTGTTTCAGGCATTCATAAAGTGGACAACAAATAATGCAACCCGACATGATGGAAATCCTTTGTACAGAGACAAGTTGGGTTGTGTGCGATGGAAATCAGTTGTTTGGCAATACAATCATGGAAGACATTAATGTGTTGCATTAGCCGCCAATTAAGCAGTACCATCGAGTCATCGACCCATTGCCATCATAAACCGGACGGAAATAGAGATTCCCACGAAATTGAAGTCGGCAGCCGCACTCTCTTTGTTTTTTCTTCCGTCCATGTTACCTTTGTTTTCTTACATGCATGCATCGACGGATTAAATGTATCTTTCTCTTTCTTGGAGAGCCTGATGGATGTTGACATCCTTTTCGCTTTTAGTAGTCAAGCCAAAAAAACAGAGAGAAGGCTAAAAACTTCTAGATATTTCATTCTTCATTTCAACATATCAATTATATAGTCATGTTAGATTTTTCAAATGATTGACACCTATGGCTACATCATTAATCAAATTTACCATTCAATGTATACAAAAAGGTTTCATGATTTATATTAACACATATCAATGCACATATACAAAAAGACTCATGACTACCAACGAGTGACTTTGGTGGGGTTACAGTTACAAAATACCATTGTAGATGCCTACCAACCGATAGGTGTATGGAGTTCTCTTCAATCTATGATCCAGCTACTTTTGGATCTGAAAACCAAAACATACAATTTTAAAAAGGTGAGTACAACTCGGTGAGGGATAATGGAGGGAAAAAAGCAATGCATGGTGGAAGGCTTAATAAACAATGTTATTTCCTTTTTTATACCATGCAATTTACTCTTTGAAAACCCAAATTCATGACGCACATAGATGTTGAATAGTTTGTAATATTTGTTGGAAGATAATTATTCAAGTGTGACTGTTTAAGAATAAATATAACTCTTAAAAAATAATAATAAAATAAAAATAAGTATTTACAACAAACACAACTATTGAAAGTTGCAGATACGTCTGTTGAAATACAACAGACACATCTGTAAAAAACAGTACAGACACATCTGTTGAAAGTAAAAAGGATGCATCTGTTGAAAAACATCAGACACAACTTCTCACTATCTATAAAAAGAACGTAATTCCAAGCCAAAATTAATTAAAAAGCATTCTGCAAAAAAGGCTTGTTGTATCCTGGAGAGTCCTTGTCTGCAAATCCCCATAGGAGGCAACAACTCTTTAAAGAAAGTGTGTTACAGCACACCCCAAGCCTTACTTTCTTCTCTTTTCTTCTTCTACTAATTTTCTAACAATTTTAAAGAGTTGTTTTCAATGGAGTCTAATTCAAATTCAAGATTTCAACTTATGAATTAAGAATTCATCAAACTTAATCAGTTTGATGGAACCAATTTCACCCGCTGAAGAGATAAGATGGTGTTTTTGCTCACAACCTTGAAGGTTTATTATGTTCTAGATCCAACTCTTACTACACTTCCAAAACTGACTGTTGAAGACTTTGATGCACAAAAAGCAGAGAGGAAAAAACGTGAAGAAGATGAATTGATATGTCGTGGACACATCCTAAATACTTTGACAGATCGTCTATATGATCTCTACTCCAATCTGAAAACTCCAAAGGAAATTTGAGAAGCCTTAGAGACTACCTATAAAAACGAAAAAAAAGGTACTGATAAATTTTTATCTTTAAAATATTTCAAATTCAAGATAAGTGACAATCTGCCTATCATGGACTAAGTACATGATTTACAAGTTTTAGTTTCAAAACTAAAAGACCTTGAGGTTAAGGTTCCTAATGCGCTACAAATAGGTGCAATTCTTTCTAAACTACCTCAATCCTGGAATAATTATAGAAAAAAAGTTCTGCATTCTATAGAGTCTTTATCAATAGAATAATTCATGACTCAGATGCAAATAGAATGTGAAACACGTGCTCGTGATACACTATTTCAACCTTTTGATTTGAAGGTGAATCTTGTGAGTCAGAATTCTAAAAATTTTGAAAAGAATTCTACGAAATTCAAGTCATCTGCACTGAAAGTTTTAAGACAGGCCTTTAAGAAAAAAGATAAGAAAAATATAAAATGTTTCCATTGTGGAAAGAAAGGCCATATGATTAGTGAGTGCAGATCAAGGAAGGCAGGAAAGAATTTTGGTTCTGAAAATTTTGAAAAAGCAAACATAATAGAAGAGGCTGTCAATGAATTGGTTGCCATGGTTTCTACAATGAATATTGGAATGGTGACAGAATTGAATATGGCTGTTGATTCCAATAAAAGTAAAGATTGGTGACTAGATTCTGGTGCTACAATTCATGTATGCAATGACAGAAACTTGTTCAAGACATACATGAAAGTTAATAAATCTGAAAATGTTTTGATGGGAAATCATGTTACAACTAGAGTTGAAGGAAAATGGACTGTTGAGTTAAATTTCACTTCTGGACAAAAGCTGACATTATTCAATGTATTCCATGTTCCTGAAATTCGAAAGAATTTAGTTTCTGCTAGTTTGCTTGCAAAGAAAGGTTTTAAAATTGTAATAGAATTTGATAATGTAATAGTATCCATATCACGACCCAATTTTTCGGGCCATGACCAGCGCATGAGCTCAATGAGCATAGCTCACTAAGCCCAAGCAAGCCTATCCATTTACCTTTGCTTAACAAATTTATCATATCATGCATACACACACACTTTTTTTTCAGGTGTGAACATAACCAAAACACAACGGCATTATCGATAATAATATACATGCACTATACCAGTCATGTATTTAGCAATTTACATTGCATACACATATTCACATTCTTAGATTGTATTCATAATACAAAAGGACTCATGACTTCCAGCGGAGACATTTACAATAAAATGGATTACTATCGAATGCCAGACACATACCCAGGAGATGCACTACGGGGACTCCTCGATCTAGGGTCCAACAGTCACCTGATCTGAAAACATGAATTTTTATAAAACGTGAATACAATACTCAGTGAGTGAACAAGGAAGGGAACAAGCAACAATTAAGGAGTATTTAAAATCATGAAGCACTTGTTTCAAAACAATGCAATTTAGTTCATTCCTATTTAAAACCCCTCCAAACTCGAGAGTTTCTCGCTGCAGCAAGCATGAATTTCGCTACAGCGAAAACGAAGCAACAAGAGAAACATTTTTCCTCACTCAACAAAAAGCCATCCTACTAAACTAATAAAATCAACATAAAATTCATGAAAATTCTCAAAGTACAATGTGTCAAATTTCAAGTACATTACAACCATAAATCATTGTCCATCAATTTGCTATAACACACACATTACATATATATATATATATACGTATATACCCATCATCATCATCTCACCAACCCATCATCATCATTACCAGCTCATGCGCACTCCCTACTCGCACATGGCTGGGTCATCACCGGGTTATGCACACTCCCTACTCGCACATAACTAGGTCATCACCGGATTATGCGCACTCCTACTCGCACATAACCAGGTCATCCTCGGCTTATGCGCACTCCCTACTCGCACATAGCCGAGTCAACATAATTACACAACATTATATTCAAGCATATATGTATATCAACATAATGCAGCCACATAGAAATCCATAATAACCACATTTCATAACATAAACCTTTTCTCAAAAGCTTGTTCCCAAGGCATTTATTTTCATGAAAAATTTCAGAAAATTATTCAAACACTTTGTTCAAAACAGTCATATTCCCAAAATAATTTTGATAGGCAGTTCACTCACAAGTGTCAAAAATCTGGATTCCGGGTGAACTCAGACTAATAGTCCTCAAGCGCAATTCCTTTACCTTTTTCAGACGTCTCACCACCTTAACAAATAACAAAGTCGAGGAATTTACTATATTGTCCCTAAATTGATATAAATTAATTTTAATTACTAATGCTTGATATGTAAATGCAAAAATATGTCCGATTACCGCTTAATCACGGTATCGATTAAATTCGACCGATCACCCGATTAATCGGCTATTGTGTCCAAATCACCTCCAAATTAATTCATTTCTCCTCTAATACCTTAATTTACCACATACATTTAAATAAAGCCAAATTCAGCATTAGAACCCTCACAGTTCCTTATAGAAAAATTTGGTCATTTGGTGCATTAGCATCGAATTTTTTTCTACATAACCGTTTCACCTTCATTCATCATTTTCCATGCCATTTTCCTTGAAATAAAGACAATCCCCCATTGATATTCAGCCCTCATGGTTCAGCCAACAAGGAACCCTAGAGAAATTGAATATTTCTTTTGTGTTTTTGTTCATAACCAGGCTTAACTATCCCTAAACACTATCATAATCTAAAATCAAATTATTCCAACAACAATTCCTCTTCCATACCCATTTTTCAGAATTGAATTCATCATGATAACTCAATATTCAACCATGGAAATCAAGAACAAAAGCATGGGTAAGCTAGGTATCAAGGAGAATTAAAGAAATTTTAACTTACCTAGCTTGTTTCCTTGATTTCTTCACTTTTTCTTTGAATTTCCACCTAGGTTTTCTTGTTTCTCCTTTTGTTCTTCCTTTTTTCTTGTTGCTGGATGCCTAGGCCGAATATGGTGAGGGAATTGGGGATTTAATGGGCTGATTTCTATAGAAAATAATAAAATAATCAAGCATGCCATGTGTCACATGCTTATTGGCCTAAATTTTTAACTTTTTGACTTTTTCTTCTTAATTTTCCACCACAAATATTCTGGTATTTATCCAATCCTACCACAATTAAAATCCCTTGGTCTTGACAAGTGCTGGGGCAAAAATTTTATTGATTTGCCCTCGGGATGAAAAAATTACGATTTTGCCCCTATACTACGAAATGTACCGGAATCTCATTATTTCTACTTTTCAACCTAAAATAACACTAATATTGATCAATATTAACCAAATGGGGCAAAAAAATTGTTTAAAAAAAATTTTCTGTTTTGTCCTCTAGTGGCAAAATTACCATTTTGCCCTTGTGCTCCATAAATATCGAGAATCACAATTTTTCACTGCTAAACATCATTTTATACTCCAATAATCATAATTATATTTCATATAATTATTCTTGGTCAAATGTAATCAAATCTTGGCTAAAAATCTCCATTTTATCATCAAATGGTAAAATGACCGTTTTGTCCCTAATTGGTCAATTTTCTGATGGACTCCAAACTTGACCTTGAACTCCAAATTACTATTCTAAGTCATTCTGTTGGTTTTAAAATTTTCAAATTCCTCTTAGAATTTCTATTTGAACTAACTCAACGCTCGATTTAACTTAGTTGTACCACTCGATACAATACCGTCTTTTAATCGAGCTTGAGAGAGTCTCACAATCCAAAGGTGGCCTATTTATAGGAAAAGGATACTTTTATAATGGCATGTACAAGTTTAGTAATGTTGAAATAAATATAATTTCTGCTTTACAGTTGAGTCTAATTCTTTATTAAGGCATGCTAGACTTGGACATTTAAATTTTGGTTCCATGAGATTTATGTCTAAATATGGTTATATTGCATGTAAACATGAGAACTTAAAGAAATGTGAAATATGTATACAAGCAAAAATGACAAAGAAACCTTTTCGTAGTGTAAAAAGAAACTCACAATTATTAGATATTGTGCATTCTGATATATGTGAATTAAATGAAAAATTAACTAGAGGAGGAAAAAGATATTTTATAACTTTCATAGATGATTATTCTAGGTTCACTTATGTCTATTTAATTAAAACAAAAAATGAAGCTTTTAAAAAATTTAAAGAATATAAATCTGTTGTGGAAAACCAAAAAGGTAAAAAAATCAAAATTCTAAGAAGTGATAGAGGAAGAGAATATTTTCCTACAGAATTTGATAATTTTTGTGAAGAAAATGGTTTGATATATCAAAAAAGTGCTCCTTATTCACCACAACAAAATGGATTAGTTGAAAGAAAAAATAGAACTTTAGTTGATATGACAAATGCTATGTTATTAAATGCACATCTATCGCATGATTTATGGGGTGAAGCCTTATTAACAGTATGTCATATACTGAATAAAGTTCCTTCTAAAAGTATTAAGGTCTCACCTTATGAACTTTGGAATGGAAGAAAACCAAACTTGGAATATCTTAAAGTGTGGGGGTGCTTGGCTTTTTATAAAGTTCCTGAACCACAAAGAACAAAGCTTAGACCCAGAGCAATAAAAGGCATTTTTGTTGGCTATGCCCAACATTCTAAAGCATATAGAATTTTAGATTTACAATCAAATGTTATTGTAGAGTCTATACATGTTGAATTTATTGAAAATAAATTTATGTATAACTCTAATAATAAAGATTGTGAACAAAATGTCTTAATTCCAAGTTGTGACCAAAGTGATATGACTTCTCATAATACATCCAGTAAAAGAAAAATGGATGATACTCAAATTGAGCCGAGAAGAAGTTAAAGAGCCATTAAAAGAATACACTTAGATCCAGATTTTGTTGACTCACAAGCATTAGCATTTCTTGTGGAAGGAAGTAGAACCACAGTGTGTAAAAAGATACCTATTTTGCTAAACGTTGAAGATGATCCAAAAACATTTAAAGAAGCTATGTCTTCAAAGGATGTAGCTTTTTGGAAAGAAGCAATAAATGATGAAATGGATTCAATCTTATTAAGCAAAACATGGGTTTTGGTTGATCTTCCTCCCGGATCAAAACCCATAGGTTGTAAATGGGTATTTAGAAGGAAATATAACACAGATGGTTTAGTGCAAACCTTTAAAGCTAGACTAGTTGCCAAAGGTTTCATGCAAAAATAAGGCATAAATTATTTTGATACTTACGCCTTGGTAGCAAGAATAACATCCATAAGAACACTTTTGGCTTTGGCTTCTATTCATAAATTACATGTACATCAAATGGATGTTAAAACTGCCTTCTTAAATGGAGATCTTAATGAAGAAATATATATGGAGCAACTTGAAGGTTTTATACTTCCTGAAAATGAAAGGAAGGTTTGTAAACTAATCAAATCTCTTTATGGATTAAAACAAACTCCAAAGCAATGGCATGAAAAGTTTGATAGTACTGTACTTTCAAATGGATTTGTACATAATAATGCAGATAAATGCATTTACTCTAAATTTACAAAAGACTATGGCGTAATCATATGTCTTTATGTAGATGATTTGTTGATCTTTAGTACAAATATGCTTGGAATTGTTGAAACCAAGAAATATTTGACTTCAGTTTTCAAAATGAAAGATCTCAATGAAGTTGACACAATCTTGGGAATTAAGGTCAAAAGAGATCAAAATGTGATTTCATTAAATCAATCACATTACATAGATAAAATTCTTCACAAATATAGTCATTTGGAAATCAAAGAGTTTAATACTCCTTATGATTCGAGTATAAAATTGACTAAGAATTGTGAAAGAGTTATGGCACAATTAGAATATGCCAGTGTCATAGGCAACATTATGTATTTTGCACATTGTACTAGATTGGATATAACCTTTTGTTGTTTATAAACTTTCAAGGTTTACAAGTAAACCTAGCAAGGATCATTGGAAAGCTATTACTAGAGTACTTGGATATTTAAAGAAAACAAAAAATTTGAAAATTTTTTACAATGGTTTTCCTAGTACTTTAGAAGCATTTTCTTATGCTAGTTGGATAACTAGTATTGATGACAATATATCTACATCAGGATGGATTTTACTTTAGTAGGTGGTGCCATTAGTTGGGCATCTAAGAAGTAGACTTGTATTACGCATTCCATAATGGAATCGAACTTTTTAGCATTAGCAGCTGCTAGAAAATAAGCGGAATGGCTAAGAAATTTGTTATTAGATATAAAGTTGTGTCCACAACCAATGCTAGCCATTTCCATATATTGTGACAATAAGGCTACAATGTGTGTAGCCCATAATAAGATCTATAATGGAAAGTCTAGACACATAAGTCTGCGACATGCCTATATAAGAGAATTAATTTCAAATGTCATTATAACAATAGTTTATGTTAGATCTTGCAAGAATTTGACTGATCCACTTACCAAAGCTTTGCCAAAAGAGGCTGTAAAGTCAACTTTTAGTGGAATGGGGCTAAAACCCTTGACTTAAAAGCATTAGGAATGGAAACCCAACTTTGAGTTAGCAAAACTAACAATAAAAGTTCAATGGGTAATAACAAGTTACTAAATGCTATCATTATGCACTGAATTTTATATTAATTAGCCTCATTATAGAACATTCAGTGTGACTGTTACGAGAAGAGGATGAGCAAAAGGCTCTTAATGGAAACGTCAAATGCTTATAGTAACAGGGGCATAATTACAAATTCCACCTATATGAATATTGGAGTGGTGCCGCTCCAACCAAGAATTAAAAGGGTTTATTCTTGTAAATATTCATGAAACCAGGATTGGCACAAGAGCATATAAGTGTTAAAGCAATTGGCAAAATCTTAAAAATTAATACTATGTGTGTGATATTTTCGGTTATGACATAAGGAGTTGAGGTTTAATCCTTGTGATACTAGTAACTTCGTCTTAACTTTAAAATTTCTACACTAATAGAAAGTTCAAATCTTCAAGATACTTTCTATTATGCATAGTATTATTAATATTACAAACTAGTGGGGGATTGTTGAATAGTTTGTAATATTTGTTGGAAGATAATTATTTAGGTGTGACTGTGTAAGAGTAAATATAACTATTAAAAATAATAATAAAATAAAAATAAATAAAAAATAAGTATTTACAACAAACACAACTATTGAAAGTTGTAGATACGTCTGTTGAAATACAACAAACACATCTGTAAAAAACAGTATAGACACATCTGTTAAAAGTAAAAAGGATGCATTTGTTGAAAGACAACAGACACAACTTCTCACTATCTATAAAAAGAACGTACTTCCAAGCCAGAATTAATTAAAAAGCATTCTACAAAAAAGGCTTGTTGTATCCTGGAGAGTCCTTGTCTGCAAATCCCCATAGTAGGCAACAACTCTTTAAAGAAAGTGTGTTATAACGCGCCTCAAGCCTTACTTTCTTCTCTTTTCTTCTTCTACTAATTTTCTAATAATAACTAATAAAAAAAATCCATGATGCACATATGTTCAATCTATATAAACACAAGTTATTCAGTGGCTAGTGCACTTAACCACTGACCTCATAATGCTTGTGCCATCCTCGGCTACAAGGCTAGCACAATTTCTCCCTTTGTTAGCTAGGGTAATACCATTGTGCACAATGTCTAGCGAATATTGTCACTAGTTTAGTTCTTCCTTAGCTGCTCCACTCCAAGGCATTTTATATCCATATATATATATATACTATCTTATTGTATCTTTAAATTATAAGGCATGTGTTTTCAACCACCATGCCATCCAACACATTTATGTCCACAATTCCTTTCACTATTCACGTATGTACATATTTGTAAGCAACATAAAGACATTTATATATTCTCATGAACCACATACAATTTGAATATAACAAATTTTTATACATTTCATGTATAGCTTTCATTTTGAACATAAACCATATCAAGCAAAAAAAGGCTCATTCCCATGCATAGCTTTCAAAACATTTAATTCACAACATTCAAAACATTTCATGACTTTATTAAAACATTCAAATGCAATCCATCACCTTAATGTTACCTCTATACTAGCAACACCACCTAGTTAGCTCTTCTAGCTAAGAGGCCTTGAGGTCCAATAGTATCTATTACAACCAAAATGTCACAACCCAAATTTTCGGGCCATGACCGGCGCAAGGGCCCAATAAATGTAGTCTATTAAGCCCAAGCAAGCTTATCGATTTATCCTACTCATCATTCCATCAAATATCGCTAAGTCATATTTCATACTTTTGAATCAAAATAGTGATATACATTGCCAACTCGTACTGGCATTACTCCTTAAAAATTTACATACAATGTCTACAACATGTATTCTAATAATTTACATTAAGTTTGTTTATACAAAACAAAATAACACTCGACTTACAGCGGAGGGACTCAGATGAATGTACAGCTACTAAATGCTGAGACACTTACCAAAAGATGGACACAGGTCTACAAGGACACCTCGTCCTAGTTACCGGCTACCTCGTGATCTGAAAACATGAATTTAAAAATGGTGAGTAAAAACCCAGTGAGTGAACAAGGAAGGGAACAAGCATACCATAAGGAATCTTTAATGAAATCATGATGCATTCTTTTTCAAAACAATGCAATTTGTTTATATTCTTATTAAAAACCCCTCATCAAGCCTTTAAATGATTAATCATTTGAAAATCATTAACCCATACATAACGAACCATTTGAAAAATAAAAGCCTCAATATTACACAAGTCAAATACGACAACGAATCCTCGCTGCAGCGGAAAGGCATTCTCGTTGCAGCAATGAATTTTCATTGCAGCGACGTTGGGATTTAGTTATTAACCGAACAAGGGTTTCTCAACTGGCCGAGGATTTCTCACTAAAACTCCTCATTTTAAACTTAACTCATTTAATCCTTAATGTTGGAAGTCCATCCTTTGATATGGTAGCAAAGTAGTGAAAGATAGGTCAGCAATTGGACAAGATAGGAGACCAAAACAGAAAGTTTTTCGCTGCAGCGAAATTGTAACCCAGAAACAGAATGTTTCTCGCTGCAACGAAATTGTAACCCAGAAACAAAAAGTTTCTCGCTACAGCGAAAATGTATTTCGCTGCAGCGAGAAGCTACAGTGTCATTCTCGCTGCAGCGAAAATGCATCCTCGCTGCAACGAGTTTTCAGCCAGCCTACCCTTTCAAAACTTGAGAGTTTCTTACTGCAGCGAGAATGATTCTCGCTGTAGCGAAATATAGGGCATCAAATGAAAATTTCCCTTTCTCCCAAAGAAAACCACCCTATTTGAAATGTTCAAAACCAATATGAAACACATAATAATTTCTCAAGGTTTAACATGTCAAGTTTCACATGCATCACAACCATAAACCATTATCCATCAATTTCCTATAACAGACATATTTACATATGTATATATATATATATGCATATACCCATCATCATCATCACACCATCCCATCATCATCATCACCAGCTCATGCGCACTCCTTACTCGCACATGGCTGAGCCATCACCGGGTTATGCACACTCACTACTCGTACATAATCGGGTCATCCGCGACTTATGCGCACTCCCTACTCGCACATAGCCGAGTCAATATAATTACACAGCATTGTATTCAAGCATATATGTATATCAACATAATGCAGCCACATAGAAATCCATAATAACCATATATCATAACATAAATCATTTCTCAAGAGCTTGTTCCCAAGGCATTCATTTTCATGAAAAATCGTATAAAATCATTCAAACGTTTGTCAAATACATTATATTCCCAAAATAAGTTTTGTAGGCAGTCCACTCACCAAATGATTGTAGAGCCTTTAGATGACTCCAATTCCCCTAATTGTCCAAATGGGATGATGGGGCTTCCTTAAAACCTAGGATCACATTAACATAAACAATAGACCAATTCACCCACTATGAACTCTAAAAGCTATCTCTTAGCTAGTTTTTAATTGCCACATTAAATGGCAATCTATGTTCACTATCTTAATCACTAAAAGTAATGAACATACTCAACAATAAAACAGCTCATAAATCTCAATTACTAGCCATTTTCTGCAACTAAAAACCAATCTTAATTCATCACTTACCCTATGGCTCTTTTGTAGTCAAATTCCTTTCTAATTGTTTCCAAATCAATGGGGTAATTCTCTCTTTCTCTCTCTAGAATGCCCAACTAGTGAGACAAAGTCTGGAAATAAGCTTTATCAAGGGTTTTGAAGTGAGATGATGAAAGAATTCAAAGGTACTAGTCAAAAGGGTTCAAAATTGTGAAAACTAGAGCTAGGGAGAGAAAATCACTCAAGCTTCAAATCAAGCTTCCATGGAGTTTTGAAGAAATGTGAGATAGGAGAAGGGAAGAAAAAGACCAGCTGCTGGAAATTCAAGAAGGTGCTGGAAATTTCAAGATATTTATAGGCTAACTTATCCATTCCCATAAAATTACCAAATTACCCTTCCACCAATTAACTTATTCTCCTCCAATCTTTTATGCAATCTTTTTGCTCTTTTAACATTGGGACAAGATCCATAATGGTCTAGACATGTTCGAGTTCATAAAACTTAAAATTTTAACCCGAGGTGAAAAATGACTATTTTGCCCCTATTATGAAAATTGTTGAAACTTCTAGTTTTCTTCGTGTTTTCATCAGCACAAATCATTTATGTAGTCTTATACCCATTTAAGCCTTAAAATATCATAAAACTTTCTTCTGGAAGCTTATTAGAGAAAATGACGAAACTACCCCTGGCTCGTATTATTACATCTATACTTAGTTACAAGCCTATAAAGGTTGAGGTCTCACACAAAAGCACATAATCAACACATATAATTAAGTAAAAATTTACTTTTCTACAAACTCATTAAACTCATCTTTCTACCTACAATCTCATGGTCATCCACAATACCCATTTCCTCAAATTTGCTCTCTATACTTCCACATATACTCATTTCTAGTTCAAGCTCATCTAGATTAAGCCAATAATTCATTTCAGATCATATCTTAACTCACAATCACCTTTTTCAACTCATAACCATTTCATAACTTAAGGTTTTTTCTTGAAACCCATTTTCACATACATTCTTCTAGCAAGATTAAAATATGTTTATCACTTCAACATTCTCTTTCTACCCCATCATTAAATCTAGGTTCTCTATAAACATTTCCATACATTTCCCACACCCATTTACATATTCAAACTTTAGAGAGAAAAAAACCTTACCTCGGTGAGCTGATGGAAACTTAATCTAAGTGAGAAAAACCACTTAAAAACCTTCAAATTAAGGGCTTAAAACTAGGCTTAAAGATAGCAAGAGGAAAGAAAAAAAGAGTGAAGTTTTCTAGTGAAGAAAGAAATGAAGAAAAAGCCCTCTAATTAGGGCTTTAAAAGCCTTTTTTTATGCATGAAATGGCCCAGGGATCAACCTTTTAATCCTCAGAGGTCAATCCCTAAGCTTTAAAAAGTTTTGTTTCATGGGGGTGCTTCTAGAGATTGATCTTTGAACAGGGAGGGTTGACCTCTAAAAAATAGAATGACTTTTAAGCATTATATTTGTCAATGATCAACCTTTCTTCCCTTCGGCGTCGATCTTTACAAAATAGAATGCCTTCCAAGCATTCTATTGGCCAGGGATCAACTTTTTTACCCTTAAGGGTTGATCCTTACTTTCCAAAACGTAAAAATTGGGCTCCAAACTCTTAAAGATCAATCCTTCATGCTTTAACTTGTTAGAATGATCCTTTTTAATCTTGATTTCCTTCCTATTTTCCATTCAAACCTTTAAAACTCAAAATTTTAGATTTATAAGGATACAAAGTGAATTTTTTTACATTAAGGAAACATTCCTATGCTCAACAAGTAAACTTATACTTTCATTTTAATTTTAATAAAAAATTTTAAGGTTTCACATTCTTCCCCCATATAAAAATTTGATCTCTGAATTTTAAATCCAAGTAATAAGCAACTTACCTCTATGCCTCGGAAAGATGTAGGTACTTCACTCACATCTCCACTTCATATTTACCAACTTACTCATCACTTGCATGATTACATCAGACTACCTTTACTAATGCTAATTTCTTAGAGTGAGCTTTCCTAAATTGTCTATTCAAGACTTTTATTACCGTATACTCAAAAACATTTAAAGGTACAATATTTATTGTGGGCTTGCTATCTGTGCTTGCCCAATTTCATGACCTTTTACCATGTTCAGCACAAGCAAAAATTACAAGCAAGACTCTAGCCACAAACCCTACTTATTACCATACTTGTCTGGCGATAATAGATAATAACTACTATAGCATTTATAGGTGGGGCACTACCACTATCCCTACCAACCTCTTGTTAGAGTGTTCCATTTTAGAACCCATTTATTAATGATCATGCGCAGAATCATGTGTTGTCAAGACATCTATATTTCAAGCAATATCATAAAGGGACAACATTCTTCATTTTCATCAAACCATCTACTATATAAGGATTGTAACAACTTTTCAATATTGCTTATATCCATTTGATCCAAAGCCATCACTACCTATTCAAGGATCTAATCTGCGTATTCATGAAATCCATTGTAATTCATTCCTGACTCTATTTTGGGAAAGAGTCAGGTTTTGATATCCATGTCGATTTTTGGTTGTCAAACCTTAACTGACCAGCATGTCGAATATTTTACTACTAACTGTACCATAATTCCTATTACCTCATTAAATATTCTTTAAATACCTGTATATTTCTATACTACCCAAATGGGTCTCATCATTATATTAACGAGTTACCACTAAGATCTTTTGTACTACTTCAAACATAATTTACACCACCAACCCCAAAGAAATATAGCTCTACATGATCTATTCTCACAGTCTCATTCTTTTCCTCATGACCCTTCCACGTGGTTTTGCATTTAATAGTCAATCTAGCATGGTTACTATTTCCTTCACTACTAAGACCAACATAACCAAGGTGCCAATGTTTTGCCTTTTAGATATGCTCCTTATCATTTTCAATATCAACTCACCATTCATGCACCTTGCACAATTCATACATCTCTAGAGGAAATAATGATCCCAAGGTACAATTTTTCACTAAATTCCATGTACCCCAAACATGTGTAATACCCATACCTTAATCATAATTTGTCACCTTACATCAAATGGCCTTAGTTTTGTGTGGCTATCATCTCTTTTTAACAAACTCACATGACCATACATCACAACTCATTACTAATTTTGGTTTTTGAAGTCTTAGATTTTAGAGCCCATAACCTCTACATACTTAGAAATCAACCATCATTCAATGACAACTGCTTGAATACAACACTAATAATTTTAAAATTCGAACTTATTTAACCCGTTCCCCCAATCTATGCTCTAATATCTTTCTTAATTGCAATCTCGCAAAATGTCAAAATTTCATTTAGGGAACAAGAACAAGTTCAAAAAGTTCTTGATGAGGTCCCTCAATGTTAGAATGCAATAGAATGGGTAATACAAAAAAGATTTTGGAGTTGAATGCAGTTGATATTAGTTGCATTCAAGATAGAGATAGAAGAAAGCATATTGAGATAGTTGTTAGTGTTAGTGCAGTAAGCTCAATGCAATAAATACCAAAAGGGGGTGAATTGGTATTTAATTTTTTTTTTTTTTGCAAACTCAATGAAAAATAACCCTCTTTTGAAAAATAAATTTTTTCTTGTGTCAAAAACAAAGCAAGTGATTTTTCTTTAAAGCAAGCAGCAACAATAAATCACAAGGCATGTAAATAAATCAAGACACAAGAATTTTATAATGGTTCAAATTTCTCAAATGCATAGATCCACTCCCCTAGCTCACCAAGGAATTTCCAATCCACTAAAAAGATTCTTGCTTTTTAACGGGATCAAGCGATAACCTTTACACAATCTTCAAAGGGATTCTTTCTTTTTAAAGGGATCAAGCAATAACCCTTATATCGACTTTTTACAGGATCAAGCAATAACCTTTATACAATCCACAAAAGGATTCTTGCTTTTTAATGGGATCAAATGATAACCCTTACACTAACTTTTCAAGGTTAAGTTAAAACCTTTACAAATGTTTGTACAAAGGAGTAACAGATAAGATTTTCCTTACAAAAGCTGAGTGCTAAAGATTTAAGCTTGGGTATGAAGAGAATAATTGATCTCACAAATATCAACTCAATGATTTGCAAGTGAGTGAGCTTGATTGGCTTTTGAGTTCTTGTTGGAAGACTAAAATGAATGCTATAGAGAAAAGGTAAGCTTGAGGGTCTGTTTAGGGTTTTTCCACTTTGGTGTTGTTTTCTCTTACTTCAAAATGAGTTAAGGGAAGCCTTTTATAGTCTCAAAGATGTTTCGAGCCATCAGACACAAGTTTGAAATAAATCTAGCCGTTACTGAAGTTTGAGGGTTGACTACCACACTTCCAGGGTCAACTATGGTTATTCAAAATCATGAATTAAGGCTTCTATACTCGGCTCTTGAGGTCTTCTACTCGATCCGCTTCTACAAGTTTGTGATTTTCAAAGTCCGGCTTGGTGTAAGGTGTTTGAAAATCAACTATGGCTTCTCAAATCATCAATTTTTATGAATGTTCTTTCTTAGGGTTGACTACAACTTCATCAGAGTCGATTATGGCTGTCCAAAAGTTGAATTGTGCTTGCATTCTACCTTAAGGTCGACTACAGCTTTTATAGGGTCGACTATGGCTTTGTATTTTCATGATTTTTCAACCAATCTTGCCACAAGGTCGACTATGCCTTCTATACTTCTCAATTCTTCATCCATTCTTCAACCATCTTAACATAGGGTCGATTGGAGCTTCTTTAGGGTTGACTTTTGCCTTGTGTCTTGAAGATTCCTTAACTTTTTGGCTCTTCACTTCATCAATTTCTTCCATACTTCTTTCATAAAATCAAATGTCAATCAAAAGCATGTTTGGTCTATATTTACTCAGTTAAAGACTCAATGTTTTGAAAAACTTTTTGATGTTTTCTAATCATGAATTTGCTTTTCAAACATTTGTATGACCTTAGAAGGATGAAAACATGATATTAGACAATTTCAAATGCTTAAAATCAAAACCAAGATATCATGCAATTTTGTCAAATCATAACATAAGATATTCAATGCTAACAATTAGCTTTACAGATAATCCTTATTTTGAAATGACAAAAGCAAATGATCAAAACATAAGTATTAAAGGGGTTTTGGGGTCGTTAAGCATCTATATGAAAAAGGGTAAATGTTTGAAGCTCAAAATGCTTAGAAATTGTCACACAACACTAAGGCATCGAGATGTTTTGGGTAAGTATCGAGACCTCAAGCTTAAAATGCCTCAGAAACAACCTAAGGAAAAAGAAGTATTAAGACATTCCATGAAGGTATCGAGACATCAACTTAAAAGTCCAAAATTCTAGAAGACAAGTGTTGATGTATTGAGACCAAGACTTGAAATATCGAGACATCACTTTAGAAATTTAAAATTCCAGAAGACAAGTGCCAATGTGTCAAAACCATACTTCAAAGTATCGAGACTTCCCCTCTAGACTTTAAATTCCAGAGAGCTTCCACCAAAGTATCGAGACTTCCACAAAATGTATCGAGACCTTATCTTCAGAACTTCAAATCCTAGAATTCAAGTGTCCAAGTATCAAGACCAACTTGCAAAGTATCAAGACCAACTTGCAAAGTATCGAGACATCATTTCCAAACTTCAATTTCCAGAGAGAAAGTGTCCGAGTATTGAGACTAAGTTGTAATGTATCAAGACATGGTTGAATTTGAGAAATGCCAAAGATAAACAAGTATCGAGGCTTGCAATAGAAGTATTGAGACCTCGATTGAATCTAGCATTTAAAGTATCAAGACCTATATCGAAGGTATCAATACCTCATATCAGACGAGCCAGAAAAAGACTTATATAACGATTACTTTTTGAAGCACAAATCCCTAAATGGTTATTTTTGGGTAGTTAAGTATAAATAGAGGTTTGGGGCATGATTTTTAAGAGAGAGAACACCTAGAGAAGAATTTTTGAGCTAGAATGAAAGATCAAATAGCAACTTCCTTATGAATCACTCTCAAAATCAAGTTCTCATTTAAGCTTCATTAAGCCTTAAGTTTTTATACTTCTTTATTAAGCCTTCATTCTCTCTTTGTAATCATTGTTTCATCAAGCTATTTTAAAGGCATTTAAACTCACTCATTATCATCTTTTCACTCCATTGTAAAGGTTATACTTTAACCTAGAAAGGTAGTGTTGTTGTTAGTAGTTATACCGTAACCAAGTGAAAAAATAGAAGGGTTAATTTTTATCCTTGAAAAAACTGTTGTAAAGGTTAAGTCTAAGCATTGAAAAGACTAGTTTGTAAAGGTTATGCTTGAACCTTGAAAAATTATTGCCATAGTGGATTTTAAAGTACTTGGTGAGTCGAGGGAAAGGACGTAGGTGTCGAGGCCAAATCGCTATAAATCTTTGTGTCTTATACTTGTTCTTTAAAATTACTCTTCATTTTATTGATTTCTTTAATTCATTTTTAAAACACTTGTAAAAGTTTTTTTGCAATTTTTATTCATTATGTTCAAAGAAGTCATTTGTTTTTCCTTAGTTTAAAAATCACTCTTCAAATATTTCAAAAAGAATTTTTAAAATATTCAATTCACCCCTTATTGAGTTTATACTTTTAAGCTAAGATTCTAACAACAGTATATATTCTTACACCCATATAAAAAGATATTGTGGTTCATATTCCATTTAGAGAATAAGAACAATTTCAACAATTTCTTGATGAGGTTCTTCAACACTAGAATGTAGTAGAATGGGTAGTACAAAAAAGATCCACATGGACAAAGAAGCCTACTCTTTCTTTAAACATCTATGAATTCTATCTTAGAGAGGGTGATTATGATATTAGCTATGTAATTGATGTAGTAACTTTTTTTTAAGTTGTTTCTAGCCTTGATCATATTTGTGGTGGGATGTAATAAAGGATGAAATGCAATCTTTGTCAAACAATAAAGTGAGGCAACTTGTTGAGCTACCTGAGGATTGCAAATCCATTGGTTGTAAATCGGTGTACAAGACCAACAAAATATTCTGAAGGAAAGATTACAAGGTTTAAAGCCAAATTAGTTGTCAAAGGTTTTACATAGAGAGGGCACTAGTTACAATCAAACCTTTTCTCTTGTTTCCTCTAGGGATGCTTTTTAAACAATTATGACACTAGTAGCTCATTATAATTTAGATTTACAACAAATGGATGTTAAAATTGACTTCTTGAATAGAAATCTTATTGAAAAGGTCTACGTGTTGAAACATGTAGACTAGAAAAATCTAGTTATGGGTTCAAAGAAGCTTCTTACTAGTGGTACCTTAAATTTGACGATGTGATCACCTTTTTTGGTTTTTTTTAGAACAAGGTAAATAGATGCATATATCTCAAAATCAATGTGAGCAAATTTGTCTTTCTTATTTTGTACTTTGACAATGTCTTCCTTGCTAGTAGTGATTTGGGCATATTGCAAGAGACTAAGAAGTTATTTTTTAGGAGATTTGACATGAAAGATCTTGGGGAAGCATCATATGTCTTTTGATTGAAATTTATAGAGATAGATCTCATCACTTAATGAGACTCTCTCAACGTGCATATGTTGATTGTGAGTTGAATAAATTTTCTATGGTTGATTGTAAAAGTAAGGATAAGCTAGTTGTTAAAGGTGATATATCAAACTTCGCACAAAGTCCTAAAAATGATATTGTGAGAGAATTTATGAAAGCAATGCCATATACTAGTGCAATATGGAGCTTGATATTTACTCATGTGTGCAAGTGACCTAACATTTATTTTGCAATAGGTCTTTTAGTGAGATATTTGTTTAATCTTGGAAAAGATCATTGGAAGCTATAAAGAAGGTGATGAGATATTTAAAGACAATTAAGGCTTATATGTTAGTTTTTCATAAAGTAAAAGATCTTAAGTTTGTGGGTTATATGGATTCTGACATTGCCAATTATTTAAATGATCAAAGGTCTACATCAAGGTACATTTTTATGTTGGCAGGTGGTGTAATATTTTAGAATAATGTAAACACTTGTGACTTCATCTACTATGCAAGTAGAATTTGTAGCATGTCATGAAGTAGCTACAAGGTTGTTTAGTTGAGAAATCTCATTAAAGAATTATCACCGATTGACTTGATTGCTAGACCCATACAATTGTATTATGATAATGTTGCCGTAGTTATATTCACTAATAACAATAAAGGTATCACAAGGGCTAAGCATATAGATAATATATTTTACTATTAAAGAACTTGTGAAAAATGTTGACATTTCAATAGAACATATTAGGATTGATAACATGATAGTTGACATTCTAACTAAGGGACTATGACTTGTCACTTTCAAGAAACATGTTTATGACCCTAGTGTTTTGGAGTCTTTTGATGTGCTTGTTTAGTGAGAGGATTTGATATTGTTTTATTTTATGCTTTATATATATATATATGTACTTGGGTTGCATATAGTAGAGAATAAAGTGACAAGTAAATAAATACAACACATGAAATAGATCATTAAGAAGTGTGTCACAGCCCAGTTCCCTGGCTATGACTGGCGTAAGGACCCAATAGGCGTGGCCCACTGGGCCCAAGCAAGCCTTTCTATGCAAACTTGTTTGTTAGACCATCTGTCCCTCTTTTAACTCTAAGGTTCTTGATTCGTTGTTTTCAAAAATAATTTCATTTTGAAAATAAATCATGGCAACTGAACAATACCATTCACAAAATAATATTACCATTTGCCAACTTGTGGCGACATTATCATTCAAACCAATCATACGGTGTTTACAACAATTCTCATGAATTACATTTAAACCACCGTATACACATACCAAACGACCTTGACTATCAGCGGAGTGACTCTGGTGCGGATAATATTATGGAGTGTTCTGGCAAACCTACTATAAGATGAATAGAAGGAAACACCTCTACCTAAGATCCAACTATCTTCGAATCTGAAAACATGAAGTTAAAAAGAGTGAGTATAAACCCAGTGAGTGAACATAGGAAGAGAACAAGCAAACGATACGGAAAGATTTTGAAAACACGATGCACTTATTTTAAAAACAATGCAATTTATTTTAATTTCTTGTAAAGCCCTTAATTCAACCCTTGATTATTTAATCCCTTAAGGTAAAGGATTTATAATCCACAATGGAGTTGAAAAGAGTGAAAACTACAGCAAATATCCAATCAAGACAAGCAAAACAGAGGGTTTCTCGTTGCAACGGGAAAGGCATTCTATAGCATATAGTACAATCACATTTTTTATTTTCATAACTTGTCTATAGCATATATATATATACACACACATGTACACCACCGTCGCCTTACTCAATTCATGTGCACTTCCTACACGCACAAGGCAATAGCATCATGTGCATTCCTTACACGCACATTTTAATATCATCATTTGCACTCCCTACACACACATTTCAATATCATCACATGCACTCCCGCCCACATCATTACCGGCATGTGCACTCCCACACCGCACACTACCGGCACCGTCATGTGCACGGTTATAACTATTATACATCATTATCACTCAAAGCATAACATACATATCTACATAATATAGGAACACATGGTTTCATTATATCACATATTTTACCACATAAAAACATTTCATCAAGGGCTTGTTCCCATGCAAGTTTTAAAGAAAAACCAATAAAATATTTGCAAGTGGTCAATCAAGCATATAATCATTTATTCCAAAACATTTTAATGCAAGTTCACTTACCTTAATGCCACCTTACAAAACTAGTGCCCACAAAGTCTCAATCCAGGTAGTCCCAAAATACCTTTAAAACCTTGGTGCTTGAAGGTATAAAGATCAACCAAACCTTTTAGCCTTAAAAATGAAGATTTGAAGCAAAAAATCCAAGTGTTGTTGAAAGTGGAGTAGAAATAGAAAACAAAGGAAAGGAAGAAAAAAAAAAATTTCTCTCTCCTAGGGTTTAGATGTGCTGGAAATTGGGGTTGGAAGTTGTAACTTTGGTGCACAGAGAGTTGGGAGAAGGAAAAAGCAAGAAAAAGAAAGAAAAGAAAGGAAAACAAGGAAAGGAAAATGAAAAATCTTGATTTTTATGGTGGAGGAACAAAAATGGCGTTGGGAGGAGAAGGAGAAGGAAGATGATGCTTTGGAGATGATGACCGGCCATATGATAAGGATGAAGGGTTAAAGCTTCCTTTGGAAGCTTTGACCAATCTTGATAGAAAAATTATCGTTTTGCCATTCTAAGTTCCCATCCTTTCAATTTAGTCCTCCCAACCCTCTTCTAAATTCCAATTTTCTTTTATTATCTTCTTTTACATCTGTACAAACAAAATATAAAGTTTGTACTTCAACGCGATGTCTCCATAATATTTAAAATATTTATTACCTGCGCTATCTTTATTTAATACAGACACGCGAGCCCCATTAACATCATTTTTTCTTTGAAATTTCCTCGTTCTTCTTTTCTCCCACTTAGATGGACCATGTATTTCTCCTTCATGAATAATTTCGACATCGAATAAAATTATAATATTTTAATATTATTTTATTAATAAAATATTATTTTATTAATAAAATATTATTTTATTCTAAAATTTTCCAGTAGCCTTCTAAGGCTCCAAAACATCTTACTTTGCCCCGATTCACATCCGAATCACCTTTTATCTCGCAAATTTTTTTCTGATAAAAATATTATTATTTTTTTATTATTTCTTATTGTGCAAAATATTTTATCTTAAAATACTTTTTTCACCCATTTCCATTCTTTGGCACTTAAATTAGCATCTATTGACCCTTTGTGTCACGACCCAAATTTCGGGTCATGACCGGCGCATGGGTCCAATGGACGTAATCCACTAAACCCAGGCAAGCCTATTATTTATCTTACTTATGATTCTATTTATTATCACTAAGTCCTATTTCATGACTTTGAGTCAAAATAGTGATATACATTGCCAACTCGTACTGGCATTACTCTTTTAAAATTTACATTAAGTTCATCTATACATAACAAAATAATACTCGACCTCCAGCGGAGTGATTCGGATGGATATACAGCTACCGAAGGCCGAGACACCTACCAAAAGATGTACACAGATCTACAAGGACACCTCGTCCTAATTATCGGCTACCTCGTGATCTGAAAACATGAATTTGAAAATGGTGAGTATAAACCCAGTGAGTGAACAAGGAAGGGAACAAGCAACAATTAGGAAAAATTTAAAATCATGATGCACTTGTTTCAAAACAATGCAATTTAGTTCATTCCTATTTAAGACCCCTCCAAACCCCAGAGTTTTTCGCTACATCGAGCATAAATTTCGATGCAGTGAAAACAAAGCAACAAGAGAAACATTTTTCCTCACTCAACAAAAAGCCATCCTGCTAAACTAATAAAATCAACCTAGCATTCATGAAAATTCTCAAAGTACAATGTCTCAACTTTCATGTACATCACATCCATAAATCATTGTCCATCCATTTGCTATATCACACATATTTACATATGTATATATATATATATATATATATATATATATATATATATATATATATATATATATATGTGTATATACCCATCATCATCATCTCACCAACCCATCATCATCACCAGCTCATCATCATCATCACCAGCTCATGCGCACTCCCTACTCGCACATGGCTGGGTCATCACCGTGTTATGCGCACTCCCTACTCGCACATAATCTGGTCATCCTCGGCTTATGCGCACTCCCTACTCGCACATAGTCGAGTCAACATAATTACACAACATTATATTCAAGTGTATATGTATATCAACATAATACAACCACATAGAAATCCATAATAACCACATTTCATAACATAAACTTTTTCTCAAAAGCTTGTTCCCAAGGCATTCATTTTCATAAAAAAAAATTTATAAAATCATTCAAACACTTTGTTCAAAACAGTCATATTCCCAAAACAATTTTAATAGGCAGTCCACTCACAGGTGTCGAAAATTCGGATTCTGGGTGAACTCTGACTAATAGTCCTCAGGCGTAATTCCTTTGCCTTTTCCGAACGTCTCACCACCTTGACAAATAACAAAGTCGAGGAATTTACTATATTGTCCCTAAATTGATATAAATTAATTTTAATTACTAATGCTTGATATGTAAATGCAAAAATATGTCCGATTACCGTTTAATCACGGTATCGATTAAGTTCGACCGATCACCCGATTAATTAGCGATTGCGTTCAAATCACCTCCAAATTAATTCATTTCTCCTCTAATACCTTAATTTACCACATTCATTTAAATAAAGCCAAATTCAGCATTAGAACCCTCACAGTTCCTTATAGAAAATTTTGGTCATTTGGTGCACTAGCATCGAATTTTTTTCTACATAACCGTTTCACTTTAATTCATCATTTTCCATGCCATTTTCCTAGAAATAAAAACAATCCCCCATTGATACTCAGCCCTCATGGTTCGGCCAACAAGGAACCCTAGAGAAATTGAATATTTCTTTTGTGTTTTTGTTCATAACCATGCTTAACTATCCCTAAACACTAACATAGTCTAAAATCAAATTATTCCAACAACAATTCCTCTTCCATACCCATTTTTCAGAATTGAATTCATCATGATAACTCAATATTCAACCATGGAAATCAAGAACAAAAGCATGGGTAAGCTAGGTATCAAGGAGAATTAAAGAAATTTTAACTTACCTAGCTTGTTTCCTTGATTTCTTCACTTTTTCTTTGAATTTCCACCTAGGTTTTCTTGTTTTTCCTTTTGTTCTTCCTTTTCTCTTGTTGCTGGATGTCTAGGCCGAATATGGTGAGGGAATTGGGGATTTAATGGGCTGATTTCTATAGAAAATAATAAAATAATCAAGCATGCCATGTGTCACATGCTTATTGGCCCAATTTTTAACTTTTTGACTTTTTCTTCTTAATTTTCCACCACAAATATTCTGGTATTTATCCAATCCTACCACAATTAAAATCCCTTGGTCTTGACAAGTGCTGGGCCGAAAATTTTACTGATTTGCCCCCGAGACAAAAAAATTATGATTTTGCCCTTATACTCCGAAATGTACTGGAATCTCATTATTTCTACTTTTCAACCTAAAATAACACTAATATTGATCAATATTAACCAAATGGGGTAAAAATTGTTTAAAAAAATTTTTCGTTTAGTCCTCTAGTGGCAAAATTACCATTTTACCCTTCTGCTCCATAAATACCGGGAATCACAATTTTTCACTACTAAACATCATTTTATACTCCAATAATCATAATTATATTTCATATAATTATTCTTGGTCAAATGTGATCAAATCTTGGCTAAAAATCTCAATTTTATCATTAAATGGTAAAATGACCGTTTTGTCCCTAATTGGTCAATTTTCTGATGGACTCCAAACTGGACCTTGAACTCCAAATCACTATTCTAAGCTATTCTGTTGGTTTTAAAATTTTCAAATTCCTCTTAGAATTTCTATTTGAATTAGTTCAAGGCTCGATTTAACTTAGTTGTACCACTCGATACAATACCGTCTTTTAATCGAGCTTGACAGGGTCTCACACTTTGTCTCGTTGATAAGGTCATATTGACTTCTATACAAGGGTACTGGGTGTGACAAACTGTTGTTGTTTATTGTTACATTACCACATTGACTTTATGTCGATAGGATTGAAAGGTATATGTGATTATAGTTGACATTATATATATGTAGATGTACTTGTTACTATTCTCTTATATCACAAATATTATGTCATGACCCAATTATGAGCCATGACTGACACCATGAACAAGTAGGCAAAACCCATTAGATTCAAGCAAGCCTTATGCATATCAACAACTCATGGTCATGTCTCTATACATAAATGTACATACATACATACATACATACATACATATATATCATTATATTCATTTAACCATTCCTCATCAATTTTGCACTAATCATTCAATTGCACATTCCAAGTGCACTTTCACGTTCATGAAAAAATAATCATTCATAAACATATGTAAATAAAGTGCCAAGCCTTGGCTACAATTAGTTTATCTCAACACCACATAGACATATCAAAAGCAGACATGACAGTAGAGCATGACTCGACAACATAAGGGCTTCAAGCATGGGCCTCTACGTATACCTACCAAAGTAAAGTTTGGAGACCTCTCTACAGATGGTGATCCAAGCTAATCACTAATCTAAAAACACAACAATTTAAAAAGGTGAGTATAAAACTCAATGAGTAGATACAAAAAGGGAGACAATCTAAGGCACGAGTTTTTGATATGAAACACTTTACAATTTTAAACATGTAAAATGGATTCATAACCATGTCGTCTAAGTGAGATTCAATCAATTTTGAAACCCTTTAAAAGTTTAGAAGTGAGTATTAAGCCAAACCGTGTGAAAAGATTTAGAGAACAAAGTACATTTGCAAGTTTCACTATAGGGATCGACACCACCCCTTCCCCCCTTAGGGTTTAGGTCAATCCCCTTGAGGCAAAACACCTTTGTTCTTCTCAAGTTGCCACTGATCGAACTCTGGTCTAGAGAGGGTCAATCTTTCTCATCTAGAATGCTCTAGACCCATTCTGCTTGATACGGATCAACCTTTTTGCTCAAGGGTTGATCCTTCATTCAATATTTTCCAATTTTGCCTTATAACCTCTATGTTTCCAAAAATAATAATAATAAAGCAAGCCAACACCACTTTTTCACACCATCCACTCCTTAACACATTTTATGCATAACAAGCATTCTTTAAACACAACTTTATCTAACCAAAGCATGCATCAAACAATTGAACTTTCCAAATACAATTTTTCAACTTAGAAATCAACCTTTCCTTATATGTGTATTCCAACACAAACCAATAGCATTATAGTAGGCATGTGTCCTCCAATTTAACCCATGGCCATCTCATATCGTCGTTAAGGTCATTCGTTGCATATAGCCACCGACATATAACAACACTTGCAAGTAGACATATGTCTTTCAATCCCCACACATGGCTACAACACCAATTGAATGCTCATATGCCCTTCTTTCACACACATGGCCATTCCCATCACATACTCAATATATCCTATATCAGGACTTAACCAATTGATTTTCATACAAAACTTTCACTTTCTCATAGTGAACTAATTACACATTCAAGGCATCAAGAATCATTTTCCTACCATGTCAATTATAAATAACCAATCTCATAAGGTTTCAACAACATTCTCAAGGATGTGTACGTAACCATATTCAAGCATGTATAAACCTATTCTCAAGGTCACATTTATTATAATCAACATATCAATTATTTCAATCCCATTTGAAATCAAAACACATTTAAAAAAACTTGTCGCGTTGTCCCAATGCATAAAACTATTAACATAGATATATACATACTTACATATTATGAGTACATTTGAAATCAATATTTCAAACGTAGAATTTGAATTCATAATTTATTCACAAACACATTGAAGAACAAAATCATCATATGAGGTTAAACCAAAGAAACATGCTTAATAGATATTAAAATAACTTTTGAAAACACCATATCCACTCAGCACACAAGTGTAACCTTTCAACACCAACAATTGAATTCACCAAGACCTCACTCCAAATTGATTCCTAGAGCTTTAATAAACCCTATAACAATCAGCATTCCCCATTAACTTCAATTAAAGCTAAGAATTTTGAAATTTGAAACTAACCTAGCAAAAACCCTAACCTAATCTCACCTTAACCCAATTTTAGCCTATAATCCTCTACCAAATCATAAACTCATTATGAAACCCCAACTTTGCATTAAAGGATATTGGAGCTTGTAAATTTCCTTATTTTGAAACAACATTTTGAACTTTTACCTTTGAAAAATCTAGTGTTTTGAGCTACTAAGTTGATTTGATAAGTAATAGAGAAATGAGTCAAAATCTATGTGTTTTAAAGTGGATTTTTACATATTAGGGCTGAAGTATATGCTAGCTTTATTAGCCTTAAATGATATAGTTTTGAAATGACAAAAATAATCAAAATTGCTTCAATAATCTTTAAACTCATTTGAGTGATCCTTGAACTTTTTTAAATGATTCTTGAAATTATTGACCTTTCATACATTTGCTTTTGAAGTGCCCAAAGTTTTAATACAAAAATTGATCAAATTGGTTGTATTTGTTTTAAACTTGCTTGAATAAGTCTTTAAACCTCCCTCGCATTTGCCTTCGAAATGTCCAAGTGTTTGGTATCAAAACGGATTCAAAAAAAAGAATTACTAAGCTACAAGGATAGACCACTTCTTAGTAAAAGGTCGATCTTAGAGAGAAACAGTGAGCAATATGTAGCTTTTGGAACATTACAGGATCAACACCCTTTAAAGGAGTAGGTCGATCTTAAGTAGTCAGAATGAAGAATGAAGCTACTGGAACTTCACAAAATCGACCTCCTCGACAAAAAGATCAATCCTAAGATGAGACAATGAATGAAGTAGCTACTGGAAAGACTTGAAATCGACCCTCAAGGCTTTAAGGCCTATTTTAAGATGAAACATAATGTAAAGAAACTACTGGAGCTTTGAAGGATCGATACCTCAACAAAAAGAGGTTGATCCCAACAAGATAAAGAAAACAACATAGGCACTGGAACACTAAAGGATTGACACTCCATCATTAAAAGTCAATCCTAGACAGCCATTAGACATAGAATTCAAAGGAAAATGGCTAGTTTCTTCAACAAATCATCTCTAACGACACCAAAGCTTCTCCAATGATAAAAATGACCTTTTAGGAACATTTTTGAGGTTAAAAGAGAAGAGGAAAGCATCATTTGATTAAGAATCAAATCATATGAAGAAAAAAAAAAGAGAAACCAAGCTAGAGTAAGAAAATCACACTCTTCCACTTAACTTTTAAGTTATCTTTGAGCTTCAAATTCTTTGTGCTTTCATTCATATTCTTTGCATACATCTTAGTACTCATCATACCCTTCCTACATTGTATGTACTTAGCAAAAACCCACCTTCTAGAGGTATCTTTGCTATCCAATCTTGTGAAAGAGAAAAAGTTATACCTTAACCTCCAAAAGGTAGTGTTGAGAGGTTGTGCCATATCCTTGAAAAAGCATAAAGGTTCTAACTTAGCCTTAAAAAGTTAAAGAGGTTGTGTTTGATCCTTGAAAGGCATTGCATTTAATTTATTTAATAGTGAATTAAACTCCTTAACTTGCTACAAGAGATGACGTAAGCACCTATAGAGAAGGTCAAACCTTTATGAATCCTTTGTACCTTTTCTTTACTATTCTTTACTCTTTAAAATTGTGCATTTCATCTTGAAAAAGTTTTAGAAAATTATTTACAAATTACTGACTTTTTAACTTATTCATCAAGTCATTTTTGGCATATGTAAAAAGTCTACTATTTACCATTTTCACTTGTGCATTTTTCCTTGAAAAGTTTATAAATTTATTTTCAACATATATATGTGTTCATTATTAAATCTCAATTTTCATGTTTTTAGTGAAAAACAAATTTAAGAAACTTGTCTTCAAGATTGCCTTCATTAAAAGTTTAATTTGTTGGAAAGAATTTTTGTAAATCCAATTCACCCCCTCTATTAGACATTTTCTCACCATTATTAAGCTAACATTATTTAACAATTGGTATTAGAGCTTGGACTCAATTTTGGAGGTCTAATAGCCTTTGAGTGATCCTTGTTGGCTTTAAGACATGGCCACAAACTTCCATACAACAATCCTTAGTGAAGGGCAATCAATTATGGATATTTCTCTCTTCAATGGTGAGAACTATGCTTATTGGAAGAAAAGAATGAAGTTATTTAGTCAAGAAAATGATTATGAAGTTTGGAGGACGATTGTTAATGGTCCACTCAAGCTAATCAAGGAAGAAAATGAATGGGACATAAATGACATAGCTATGATACAACTCAATGCCCAAGCCATGCACACTTTCTTTTGTGAACTTGGAGAAAATGCATATAATAGAGTTTCTAAGTGTGAAAGCACCAAAGAGATATGGGAAAGTTGGAAGAGCTTTATGGGGAAACAAAGATGGAAGAAGAATTGGAAGAAGAACCTTGTGAAAGTCAATGTTCAACAAATGACAAGGCAACTATAGATGAGGAATCAAGAGAAACTCAATTCTCTATTCAAGAAAGTAAGATAGACTCCTCATCTTGTGAACCCTTTTCATTTTCAATTGATGAAATGGAAGATGCCTTTGAGGAATTGGCTTGTGTATTTGAAAATATAAATCTAAAACGCAAGAAAAAGATTTCAAAACTTAATGTCACAAATGAATTTTTAATGAAAGCAAAACTTGATTTAGGAAAGGAAAATAAAAAGTTAAAAATGGATTTTGAAGCCTTTCAAAAGAATTTTGATATTAGGAAAAGAAAATGCAAATTGAAAAATGTTGTTGACACTTACAAAAAGAAAATTGATTGATTGAAAAAGAAAACTTAGAAAAACAAAAGGCTTTCATTAACCAAATCCATTCATTGCTCATTTTATGGTCATAATTCATGCAATTAGAAAACATTTATCTTATAGGGTTAGATAAGTGTAGGTTTCAAAAGGAACTTAGTGTGACGAGACTAACTCTCAAGGATCCAAAGGAATTTATATACCAAAAATCAAATGAAAATGTCTCTGTAGGTGTGCTAGAGCAAAGAGGAACAAATTCTTCAAGATTGAATGATCTCTAAACACACAATGGAAAATGGGTGATTTCTATACCAAAAGTTATTTACTTTTCAAATTGTGAACGTTAGTTGTTTGCTCTTATCTTGTTCTAATTGAGTTATTTTAGATTGGTTCTTAAGTTATTTGGTTTTCTTAAATGAGATTTGGTAGCCTATTCTTGCTTGAATATTAAGTGCATAATTCTTTATTTATTCTCCTTTGAGTATTATTGATTTAGCTTGATTGTGGAAAATTGGTTTGATATAATTTCCTCATGTTTTGTGAAAATGATTTCATATTATTATTTTTAAGGAAAAATTATTTTTAAGCATAATTTTGACCATAAATGGTTTGATGTTGATGATATGATGGCACATGAGCATACTTGATGATTTGCATTCTTACTTATTCTAGTAGTCTAAACAAAGAAAAATTGAGTTAAAAGAGTTGACATTTTCTTTTTCTTGTAATTCGACCATTTGAACAATCTTGATTTGTAATTTAGAACTTGCTCGAATAGTTCAAGTTGCTTAAAAATGAGATTGAAAGTTTTGACTACTTGAATTGGTACTGTTAGAGCAAAAATAAACTTATATGAGTAATGTTTGTCATCCTTGAGTTTATAGTGATTTATAAATTGAACAAGTTTGTTTCATAATGAAATTACTTATTAACTTGTTTTTCTTGGACGTGCAAGCATGAATGGTCATAAAGGCATATTTGGTACACGATTGTGAGATATTTGACAATGACATTTGGCATTCATAAATATGATTCATTATGCTAATTACACATCTCATAAATCATTTAGAGCAAAATTGAACAAAATTGAGTGACACTAAGCTCATGATTTCATACAAAGTATGTCTAACCCAAATCTTGTTTGTTTCAAGTGTAAAATTTAAAAAAAAAAAAGATTAAATCTTTATCAAATGATTTCTTGAAAAACCTTTTTGTTCTTTTTGATTGAAATTGATTCTTCAATTTTGATGATATAGCTTGGGTGAGCAAAATTGATTTGATACATGTATATAAATTGTAAAAATTTCTTTTTACTTAGTATTTCTCTCATGATTTATGGAATTGATTGAAAGTGTTTTCTTAAGCATGATCTTGGAGGTGATAATTTGACATTGATGGCATTTTTCAAGAAAATGAACAAATCGTTTTGCAATGCTTGTCATCCTTGTGGTTACAATGATTTAAAACTTGAACAGTGTGCCGTGTTTTGAAAATGATATTATAAATTGTTCTTGTTGCAAATGAATGCATGATTAAATGGTTGAATGACCTCAAGGATATTTTTGTTCATATGCTGAAAAATGTTGAAAATGTTAAATTTGATGCTTATTGTGCTTAAGCGTTGCCTAATATGCTTGTTGTACATTTTATAAATCATATTCATACATCATGATGAAAATTGAGCATGCTTGAGCATATTAGAGGCTTAAACTTTTAAATGAGCTATTCAACTACTTAGTGTTTGAGCACAATGAACAAAGATCAAAAAATGAGAACCAAATTTTGAAATCACATGTCCAAAATAATATTTGAAACATGAAAATCCAACTTGTTTTTAGATAAATCCATGTTTTGAAACCCTTGCACTTTGGCAAAATGCAATTTTCTACACTTGTTTCTAGTTTTTATGGTGCATGGATTAACACACCCCCCCCCCCCCCCCCCCCCCCCCCCCCCTCCTCCTTAGATGCTATGGAGCCAAAATGGTCAATTTTTATGCCTTGAAATGCCTTAATACTTGACTCTTTGTCCATTGTACTCAACTCTTCCATGGATTGATTTCTAATTCTTCGTTCTTAAAAACATGCATTATGAACACTCTAATGATCATTTGATGCAAATACATATCTTCCTTGTGCTTACAATGTTAAAATTGAAAAATGAAAAATTGTTCATAAATGTTTGAATTTATTGATCTTATTGGATCTTCATGTGCTTACATAAATAATATTATTTCTTAAAAATGGAATGTTCAAGTGCTCACATTGAAAATTCTTTCCATGAAAATTGAAACAAATGCTTGGTTTAGGAACAACTCTTGAATATGCTTTATGTTTGTGCTTAAATGATTGTTTCAAAATTGGCTCATTGATTATGCATATGAAATTGATTATGATGAACTCTTTGAACTTCATGAAAAATGTTTGCTTCATCTATTGTTTTGATTAAGTTACATGCTGACATGATTCTTAATTTTACTTGATCTTAATGATTGAAGTCTAAAGACTAGACTTAAGTGATAAAACTACATCTAGTGATTAATTTCATAACTCAAGTCAAGTTTGATCATGACATATATTTTGTGTTGTCATAGTTGAAAGTTATTTTGAATATGCATTTCAATGTTGATTATGTCTTCCATGAGCTTAAATGTTTACTTAGATCTAAATATTTGGTGTCCATTTACTCTATCTTATAGGTTACCATGAATGACTTGAAATTTAAAAAAAATAGAATGAAATGAAATATAGCCTATAGCTTGAGTTAGCAATGAATGCCTAATGTGCCTAGATTGGATACTCATTTCTTGAATCTTGACGGTTGGTATTCATTGATGTTTGGATGTTCACTTCGAATGTATTCATGAGTCGAGTGCCTTGTCTTTCAATATTTTATAACAATTGGTATCACTCATGAGTCATGTCATTTATTGAAAAATATCATGTACCACATTGAACTTCAATGCTTGCATCTTTTTGGATTGGTATATGTCTATATAATTGTGGAAAATTTGAAATCATGCTTGCATTTTGTGAAACAAATTAGAATCATGATCAATGAAGATAGTCATATTATTTCTTGATGATTGTAACAAGTGTAAAATGTTTTGGCAATGCTTCATCAATAATGATATCTTCTTGATGAGAAAATTCTTTTTTGAATTGCTAGCTTCATGTATAATTTGGAGAATATTTCTTGAAATGCTTGCTTGTCAATGATTTGGAAGAATGCTTGCTAAATGATATTTGATGATGACATATTCTTATTGTGCAAATTCTACTTGAGTTGCCATTTTTTTTAATCGGAGAATTCCTTGAAAATGCTTGGTTGATATTGGTTGGTAATGCTTAATAATGCTTAATGAAAAATGAAGAATGCTTTAATGATTCTTGATAATGATTAGGAATAATACTTGAATACTAATGATATTTTACATAGGCCTTAAACTACCTTGCATAAATTTTATGAAAATATGAGTATTTGATGCATATGTTGAACATCTATTTAAATTCTCATACTCATCTAGCTCCATGAATTATTGTGTATTAGATGAACATGTTGAATATCTACTTAAATACTCATTTATTCTAGGCTCATGATTTCTCTTCTAACATTTTTTTTTAAAAAAAATGGTAACTTAATGGTTTCATGACTCTCTAAAGGGAAGTAAAGTTATGCTTTAAAGTGATTGTCTCCTTTATCCCTTCTCTTTTTTTTATCATGTTTCCTTCACTAACAATTCGTGTTGATTTAATGATTTCTAAAGGGGGAGTTAATCATTGACATATATGTTTGCATGAATTCTTACAGTCAAAATTGGTGTCATTAGCACTTGGTATCTTCAACAACAAATTGTGGTGAGATTCCAACATTTGGTGTCCTTCATTATTGATAATATCCTTTAACACCAAATTGATATTGTGCTTCATTATTGGTGTTGATTTAATGATTTCTTAAGGGGGAGTTAATCATTGACATTTATGTTTGTATGAATTCTTTCAATCAAAATTGGTGTTATTAGCACTTGGTATCTTTAACAACAAATTATGGTGAGAATCCAACATTTGGTGTCCTTCATTATTAGTAATATCCTTTAACACCAAATTGATATTGTGCTTCATGTAGATATTATGCTTCTCACTTATACTTGAATGTTGAAATCAACGCTTGATATCAAATTTTAATTTCATTCAAATATTGGTATCAAGCTTTAAGCTTTCTCAGTTGGTATCTAGCATTAAATTGGCATCGAGCTTTAAAATTGTCTTTTCTCACTTGAGCTTTAACATTGATTAAATCCTTCTTAAATGTGTTTGAGCCTTGCGATTAACAAATTGATATACTCGATATGCTTAATGTGAATTGAAGAAGAGGGAGACTTTACTAGTGTTTTGCCAATTGATATATTAAGCTCTATATTGATCTTTAGCAATTGCTATTGGTGTTGAATATTGGTGGTATTGTGATTAATGTGCTTATTGAATATCTTTTCTAACAATTGGTATATTCCTTATTGTGCTTACTATGTTTTGCAAATTGTGCTTATTATGTTTTTATCTTCTTTTTTGATATAACAAAAAAGGGAGAGATATTGAGAAATTTCGCACATTAAAAAAGGAATATTTGACCTTGTAGCTTTAATCAAGTTTTGAACCTTTCAACTATTGAGTGGGAGTTTTCAAATATTTGACCTTGTAGCTTTAATCAAGTTTTGAACTTTACAACTATTGAGTGGGAGTTTTCAAATCCTTCAAAACTTTATCCTCTCTCATAGTCTTTATAAAAGCTTAACATCTCAAATCAAAGCATTTCATGATTTAACTTAAAGGGAGTATTTTTACAAGCAAATTTTGCTTAAAGTTTTTGTCATAATAAAATGGGGGAGATTATTAGTTTTATTGGCCTTGAAATGATATAGTTTTAAAATGACAAAAATCATCAAAATTACTTCAAAAATCTTTGAACTTATTTGAGTGATCCTTGAACTTGCTTGAATGATTCTTAAAGTTATTGAACTCTTATACATTTGCTTTTGAAGTGCCTAAAAGTTTTAATACGAAAAATGAGAAAATTGCTTGTATGAGTTTCAAACTTGATTGAATAAGTCTTTACACCTCCCTTGCATTTGCCTTTGAAATATCCAAGTGTTTGGTATCAAAACGAATTCCAAAGGAAGCATTCTAAGTGCATGTTTAGCCTAACTTTTTTTCAGCTTATCTACCTCTTAAAAGCAAAAGCCAGGCCAAACATGATTTTTTGAGAAGCTCTTAAAAAAAAAGCAGCCCTTTTTTTAAGAACAAAATTTTTAAAAAAAGAGCTTAAAAAAAAGCTCCAAGGAAAAGTTTTTTTTTTTCTTCTTTTAAAAATATAAGAGAATTTTTATTTTTGTTCCAAAAATATCCTCATTTATTAAAAATAATTACAATATTACCCTCTAAAAAAAGCCTTCTATGATAATTTTAACAAAAATTATAACTTATAAAATAAAACTTATAAAAAAAATTTGCCAAACAACTTTAGCTTAATTTTAAAAACTATTATTTTTCATAAGAGCTACATAATAGCTTTTAAGTTAGAAAAAAGCCAGGCCAAACAGGCTCTAAATGATCTAAGCTATAGGAATCGACCTCCTCTTAGTAAAGGGTCAATCCTAAAGAGAAATAAAGAGCAATATGTAGCTTCCGGAACATTATAGGATCGACACCTTTTAATAGAGCAGGTTGATCCCAAGTAGACAAAATGAAGAATGAAGCTACTGGAACTTCACAAGATCAACCCCCCACAGCAAGAAGGTCGACCTCAAGATGATAAAGAATGAAGTAGATACTTGAAAGACTTAGAATCGACCACCTAGGCTTAAAAGTCGATTCTAAGATGAAACAGAATGTAAAGAAACTACTGGAGCTTTGAAGGATCAGCACCCCAACATCAAGACGTCAATCCCAACAAGATACAGAAGAAAAACAAAGGCACTAAAACTTTAAAAGATCGACACTCCATCATTAAGGTTCGATCCTAGATAGCCATTAGACACGGAATTCAAAAGAAAAATAGCTAGTTTCTTCACTAAATCATCTCCAACTATAAAAATGACCTATTGGGAACATTTTTTAGGTTAAAATAGAAGAGAAAAACAGCATTTGATCAAGAATCAATTTGAGAAACTTATCTTCAAGATTTCATTAAAAGTTTAATTTATTATAAAGAAATTTTATAAATCCAATTCACCCCCCCGCCCCAGCCCTCTTGGATATTTTCTCACCATTATTGAGCTAACATTATCTAACAATATTGATACCCAAGAATAAGGTATCGACACTTGCTGCTTATGAAGCTTTTAAAAGGATTTTGAAGAACAAGTATTGCTACTTGAAAACCCAAAACCAAAGTATCAACATTTGTCATCGTTTTACATCACTCTAAAAATTTCCCTAATAGGCTAGTCTTGACCCCTCTTTAGCCCTAGTCCACCTCCTATTACTTTTTCTAGCAACTCTCAACCTTTATCTTGTCCATTCCCTCTCTAAAACCTTCATTCTTGAATATTCAAATCGATTTTTCAATTTTGAAGCAAGCAAAAGGCTTTCCACTATTCAATTTTCAAATCTCTGGTTTTCAAGCTATGATTTTTACTCTCTCAACAAATTTGAGCTTCTTTCTCTAAGGTTTTGGTGTCTAACACAATTTTCTCTCACAACAAGCTCACCAAGTTAAGAAAAAGATAAATATAAGTGTTTACGCCATTAGTTTATCTTTGAATAGTAGATTAGTAAGTTAAAAAGTTAGAGTACATAAGATTTAGTTAGGGTTTGAAATAACCCATTTTCAAATTTCAGGATTTTAGTTTTAAGTTGTGTTTATGATTGAATGATTGCTACTATAGGTTCTATTCAAGCTCCAAGGATTTATTTGGAGTGAAGAGCCAGTGTTTCGATCCCATGCTAGTTGATGAATCAATCTAGGTGGGTAGACTCAACATTTTAAGCATTTGATATGTATAAAGTTGAGCATATTTATTAAGTTTTGTGCCTTGCTGATTGCCATGTTAAATCCTTTAAACATGAAAAGTTTAAAAATAGTTTTCAAAGTTTTCAAAGAAGGTTTTAAATGTATATATACTATGTAATTATGAATATTATGTAGTAGTTTTTAACAAGGGAAGACAAGCCCTTTAAATGTTTTCCTTCAAAATGAATCTATGATGGTATGATTGATATGAAATTATTGTATGGCTATATGTATGCAAGTGTGGATGAATGAATACCCACCTTTTTGATTATGAGATAAACATGATGTAAAAACTTGATTATGTTAATGATGTCCATGAGTTTGAATGATTACATAAGAGAACATGTACATGATGATATGTATATGAGTATATTGTGTTGTGGTATGTTATTGATATGTTGAACACCACACAAATATGTAGCCTTGTCATGGGGCATGGTACCACTTGACTTATGTCTAAGATAGTGGCTACCGCATCATTATCCATGTTATGTCTAAAATAGTGGGGATCATACCATTATTCAAGAATGTCCAAGATAATGGGGATTGTACCATTAATTGATGAGTAGTCTTAGACAATGGGGATAGTACCATTGTCCTTGTTATGTCCAAGATAGTGAGAACCAATCATTATTTGAGAAAGTCCAAGATAGTGGGGACCGAACTATTATCCTTGAATGTCCAAGATAATGGAAACCGTACCGTTATCCAATGAGTTGTCCTAGGTAATAGGGATCGTACCATTGTCCTTGTAATATGTTTATTGAAATAAGTTTATTAAGTTTGGAATAGTTAGAGTGATGTATGGATTAGATTCCAAGGTATGGATTTAGATTTAAATGATTGATTATTATCATTCAATAAAAATTTTGATTGATTGTTAATAGTGTTATCTTGTTGAATCCTAGTGACAACTTATGTTATATGAATGCCCTTCAGAATATAAGGGTAGTTGGTTTTTAAAGATGCTGAAAATTGCCCAAAATTTTGGTTTTTATGAATCAAGTATCAATACTTCAAAAACAAGTGTCAGTACTTAGCAAGCAAAATGCCCAAGAAAGCATACTATGTAAAAAGTATTCGATACTTTCCTAGGAAGTATCAATACTTAAAGTCTAGTAAGCCTTTTGGATAAAAAGTATCGATACCCCTCAGGAAGGTATTGATACCTAAAGTTTAGAATAACCTATTTCTATTTTAAAAATGAATTTTCACTTATTTTTTAACTTCCTTTTTGAATCCAAACTTTTGGATGACTTAAATTTCAATTAAAAATGGTCTTGTAACAACATTATTTCAAAGATTTGAATGAAGATTGATAATTATTTTTAGGGTCATGCTTATTCAAGATTGTGGACTTTTATAAAAAGCTATTCCCTTTTAAATTGTCCCCTTCCCATGTTAGCTCACTTAGTTTTATAACTCACACTTGAAGATAAATTTGTTTGGTTTCAAACCAGTAACTCAACTTTTACTTGCTAAATGTGATAAAGCCTTCCTTTAAGGCTTCCAATGTCATTACATTCTATTGTGGTGTTGAGTCGAGTCATACATATTTATTTACTTTTCATGTTGGACATTTGCTATGTAAATAAAAATGGAGGATACTTATGTTTATTTACTCTTGATATGAGTTATTTATGATGAGCACCGAAAATGGTGCAAATGACTTGTGATATATACACATAATGATGAGGCTATAAATGATATGGACACCGAAGTGTGCATATGATGTTTATACGAAAGGATATAAGAAACTATATGTCACGACCCAAATTCCGGACCATGACCAGCGCATGGGCCCAATGGATGTAATCCACTAAGCCCAAGCAAGCCTATTAATCTAACATACTCATCATTCCATCATAACTACTAAGTCCTATTTCATAACTTAGAATCATAATAAAATTAAACGTTCGCCAACTCATACTGGCATATCAATTAAATGTACATTGCCTACAACATGTATCTTAATAATTTACATCAAGTTTGTCTATATATCTCAAAAAAAAGAAGACTTGACTTCCAGCGGAGGGACTCGAACGAATGTACAGCTACTGAATGCCGAGACACCTACTAAAAGATGGATATAAGTTACAAGGACACCTCGTCCTAGTTACCTGCTGCCTCGTGATGTGAAAACATGAAGTTAAAAACGGTGAGTATAAACCCGAGTGAACAAGAAAGGGAACAAGCATACCATAAGGAATCTTTAATGAAATCATGAGGCATTCTTTTTCAAAACAATGCAATTTGTTTCTATTCTTATTAAAAAAACCCTCATCAAAGCCCTTAAATGATTAATCATTTGAAAATCAAGGACCCATACATAACAAACCATTTGAAGAATGAAAACTTCAATATTTCACAAGCAAGTCAAACACGACAACGAATCTTCGCTGCAGCGGAAAGGCATACACTGCAGCGAGAATGAATTTTCGTTGCAGCGACGTTGGGATTTAGTTATTAGCCGAACGAAGGTTTCTCAACTAGCTGAGGGTTTCTCACTAAACCTCCCCATTTTAAACTTAACTCATCTAATCTTTAATGTTGGAAGTCCATGCTACGATATGATAGCAAAGAAGTGAAAGATAGGGCAGCAATTGGACAAGATAGGAGACCAAAACAGAAGATTTTTCGCTGCAGCGAGATTCTTTCTCGCTGCAGCAAAATTGTAACCCAAAAACAGAAGGTTTCTCGCTGCAACAAGATTCTTTCTCGCTGCAACGAAATTCAGCTGAAGAAACAGAGAGTTTTTCGCTACAGCGAGATTTCTTTTCACTGTAGCGAGAAGCTACAGTGACTATCTCGCTGCAGTGAAATACATTCTCGTTGCAGCGAAAACCAGTTCTGGTGAAGGTTCTCAAACCCGAGAGTTTCTCGCTGCAGTGAGAATGATTTTCGCTGCAACGAAATACAGGGCACCAAACAAAAATTTTCCTTTCTCCCAAAGAAAACCACCCTGCTTGAAATGTTCAAAACTAATAAGAATTACATAACAACTTCCCAAAGTTTAACTTACCGAATCTCACATACATTACATCAATATACATAACTCATAAATTTCTTATAACACACATGTTTACGTATGTATACATATACATATACCCATCACCATCATGCAGACAATCCCATCATCATCATGCACCCCATCCCATCATCATCATCACCAGCTCATGCGCACTCCCTACTCGCACATGGCTAGGTCATCACCGGGTTATGCGCACTCCCTACTCGCACATAACCGAGTCAATATAATTACACAACATTATATTCAAGCATTTATGTATATCAACATAATGCAGCCACATAGAAATCCATAATAACCTCATATCATAACATAAACCATTTCACAAGAGCTTGTTCCCAAGGCATTCAATTTTTAGAAAAGTTATATAAAATCATTCAAACACTTTGGTCAAAACAGTCATATTCCCAAAACAATTTTGATAGGTAGTCCACTCACCAATTGATTGTAGAGCCTTTAGATGACTCCAATTACTCTAATTGTCCAAATGAGATGATGGGGCTTCTTTAGAACCTAGGATCACATTAGCATAAGCAATAGGTCAATTTTACACACTATGAACCCTAAAAGCTATCTCTTAGCTAGTTTTCAATTGCCACATTAAATGGCCATCTATGTTCACTATCTTAATCACTAAAAGTAATGAACAGACTCAACAATAAACAGCTCATAAATCCCTAGGGCTCTTTTGTAGTCAAATTCTCTCCCAATAGCTTCCAAATAAATGGTGTAATTCTCTCTTTCTCTCTCTAGAACGTCCAGCTAGTGAGAGAAAGTATGAAAACTAGATTTTTGAAGGGTTTTAAAGTGAAAGGATGAAAGAGCATAAGGGTTTATGGAAGAGTACACCAAAAGCATGAAAATTGGAGCTAGACAGAGAAAGTTATAGAAGCTTGAAGAAAACTCTCATGGAGAAATTGAAGAAACGTGAGAAAGGAGAAGGGAAGAAGAAGACCAGCTGCTGGAAATTCAAGAAGGTGCTGGAAATTTCAAGATATTTATAGCAATCTTATCCTTTCCCTTAAAATTATGAAAATGCCCCTCCACCAATTTACTTGTTCTCCTCTAATCTTTTATGCAATCTTTTTTCTCTTTTAACACTGGGACAAGGTCCATAATGGTCTAGACATGTTTGGGTTCATAAAAACTTAAAATTTTAACCCAAGGTGAAAAATGACCATTTTGCCCCTATTATGAAAATTGTTGAAACTTCTAGTTTTCTTCGTGTTTTCACCATCACACATCATTTATGCAATCTTATACCCATTTTGACCTTAAAATATAATAAAACTTTCTTTTGGAAGCTTATTAGAGAAAATGACGAAATTACCCCTGGCTCGTATTATTACATCTATGCTTAGTTACAAGCCTATAGAGGTTGGGGTCTCACATTATATGTGATATGGATTTTGAAAATTTAAATGAAATGTTTACCATACTTCATGATGATGATTTTTCATGATGGATGATACTGCACTTAGATAAATGTGCCCTAGCATGTGATGAGTTAAAAGGCTTGTTTGAACCTATTGGGCTATACCCATATAAATCCTTGCATCGGTCATGTTGTCGAAATTGGGATTTGACACTCATACTCAATGACCTATATTTATGTTGCTCTTATCTTGGTGAGCTTGTGGAAGGAAAGATTAAGCAAAAACCCTAACTTGAAGTGAGAGAAAAAGTTAAAATTTAGAAGGGGAAGTTTACCCTAGCCAAGTTTTGATTTAAGATTCAAGGCTAGAAATTTTTTGGCGTGAAGAAGAATACAGAAAAAATGAAGTACATAGGTGAAAGGAGAGAAAGAACGTGGAAAAGAAAAAGAAAATGGGGATAGCCTGCCACACATGGGGGAGAAGAAAGTCAAGGCTTTGATCGAGTCAAGGTGTCAAAGGGTCTAATTGAGACCATATTGCCCTTTGTTACAAAATACACCTGTCTCTCTTGCTTTTGTCTTCTCTCTGTTTCTTCTTTCAAATGAACTTGCTATTTTATAAAAATAAGCTTTTCAAAGAGAAATTTTAAAATTATTTGGTTGAAAGGAATATGTTATAAGCCCACAAGGAATTTACCATTTTACCTTTGCACTAAAATATGGGGTTTTACATTTTAATGGATAGAAAGATATTTAGGGTAGTCTCGAGATCAGTTTGTTCTAAATTGAGTCGTTTTTCAAGAAAATGTGTTTTCAAAATTTGAATTTAAATTTTGTAGTCCAAGTGGAAGTTAGATTTTTCTAAATAATTAAAGTGTGGACTTACATTAGTTAATTTAATTCTCTTTTATAAAAAATTGGGTAAACTAATTTGGTCTTAATATAGACACAATATTATAGTCCATAATATGATTTAATAAAATAGATTAGCCTTCAATATTAAAAATGGGCTTAATACTATAGAACTGTGTATTGAAGAGTTATTGATTAAGAAAGAAGATCTCAGTGTATTGAATCTTAACAATTAATATTATGAGTATTTTCGTTGTCAAATTATAGATAAAAAATCAGGTACACTTTTGTATTCTAAAGTTTAACTATTGTAAATCTTAAATTAATTATAAATTAATTATACGTAAAATTTATCCATTCGTACATATCGGAAGGGAAAGAAAAGAAGCTTAAAAAATTTGAGAAAATGCTTTAACGGGAATTATGGAAATAGGGAAAAGTTAGAATGGACCGAATATGATTAGGGATAAGGAAAAAGTTAAATAAGTCAAACTTCAAATAAAGGGAGTATGATATACTTAAAATGTAATTGCTGGTAATTAATTCCTTAAAAATTTAAGGAAGTGTTTTTTTTTTTAATGTAACATTTAGACCCTTTGGTCCTTATAATTCAAAAAATACTTAATGGAGTACATGTACTAAATAAAAATTTAATTTGGTACTTGAACTTTCATTCTGTCGATCAAGATCAAGGTGACCTAACTTTTAATTCCAATAAAAAAATTTGATGACCAAATAAATATCACATTATTTTTTAATCCGGGACACATGGCATAACCTCATTCATTAAAAAAATTTCATTTCTTTAGAACATAAAAAATAGAAAATTCTAAAGGAATTACTATTTGTAAAATTTTAAAAAATATTTTTTTTACTTTAATTTGTCTTTTCAAAAATATAAAATCCTCTCCTTTCTTTCCCTTCCCTCTCTACTGACCTCCATGTTTGCAATAATATCAGCTTGCTTTATGCGATTCTCTATGGATTTTGAAGCCAATTTTGACACGCTGATGATGGGTTTGGCCTTGGTTGGGCAGATCCAATTAGTTACAAATTCGAAAGAAAATTTTTAAAAAGATTTTATATTTATTTTTAATAAAATTTAAAATTGACGTTAAATGGATAAAATTAAAATTCAAGCATTGCATTGAACATATGAGACATTTTCCTAAATTTTAAGGACCAAACAAAGAAATATGTTAAACAATGAGAGAAAGAGGGAGAGAGAGTTGTTTATATTGTCTACTGAAAGCATAAGGGTAGAGCCATCTGCTGAGATCTGAAACATCCAACAATGCATATTTTTCCTCAGAATGCCATAATGGTCAAGAGCAAGTGTTCTTGCGCAAGAGTACAACACATTGTCACAAAGCATTCCCACGGAGCTACAGAAATTTCCTACTCTACTTCTCAAAGACCTAATCCAACAGTGCGACCATCCCTTCTTCGGAGTCCAGCAGTGTACTGTTTCTCCAAATCCTGCTGGACTTCCCGTTGCTTCTCTGCTTGAAGGAGACCACTGCCATCTTGATTCTCTGGTTTCTGCTCCACCTTCACCTCCCCTTTCACACCCTACAATTGGCCATAGGTACCAAGGCAACCTCAGACTCTAAAACTGTGTTAGTACGTGATGGAACTCTAAATGAGAGAATGAGTCATGGAAGCACATGCAATGGTATGTTCTGTCCTAAGCTGCCACCACTAAATTGTAAGGCAAACAAGTTGCTCAGACAACACACACACACACACATGAGGCCATAAAGAGGGCATAGGGATTTACCATGAGTTTATTGAACTTCTCTTGTCGCTCCCGGTCACCAAATAGTGCAGTATCCCAGCGATGGCCAGACTGACATTCAACCATATACATACATAGAAGTAGCAATTTATGTTAAATGGAGTAAACTGTAAAATTCGAAAAAGCTGAAAATTTAGCTAACTCATAAGAAATACCTCTTCTGCAGGGGTGCTTTTCTTGCTCCCCCAGAGCAACTTCTTCTTTTGCTCAGTAGTCATATTACTATGACCTGCCCCAATAAGGTTCCTGTTAACTGCATTGATAATCAATTCAGATACTGTGTTAATACAATATAACATAAACTTTCATAGAAACCCAGCTGCCAGTCTATAACGTTCCAGTAACAGAAACAAAAGGAAATAATAATTACTTAATCAATTAGTATGACTGCAAATAGGAAATAGAGCCATCAGAAGGATCCCTCTTTCAATTATAGGAACAAAAGTAATTATGGAAACACCAATGCAATTAAAGTACCATATAGAGGGTAATATACAAAGAAGAACAACTAATCAAGCATGTTCTATGACAGGCATACTGCAGAAATATAGTGAGCAATCTTATCAGCATGAGACCAGTTAACCACCTTTCGGGTGGGATGCAATTGATGTTATCTAAGTTGCATTTTCAAGTTCAAAACCTACTTTAGTATATAACCATCCCAGATACAAAAACTGTCAGACCAAAAAAGAGAATTAAAGATGGAGCATATTAGAGAAGATGACAGAGTGATAGCACAGCATGATAGAAGGCTAAAGAACTTAGGTCCCCAAGAAACAAATTCTCCAATGGATGGAAATGACAAAACATACTCCATTTTAATAGAGGCCATGATTATTAGAGACCAAACAAATGGTAACTTTTGAGGCTTGAATCTTACACAAGACCAGTCCAGAAGACAGAACATATGACTAATGCATCATTATGACAGCATATTTTCTATGTAAACCTCATAGCTTCAAAGTAGTTTGCGACAAAAGCATGCTAATGGCTCCATTTCCAAGTGGAATTAAACTATTTCCCCGCTTCGATTCTAACTACCAAAATTTAAGTATAAAGCACAGTTGAAACAAATCTTTCAGCTAACTCCCTATCATGACAAACAAAAACCACTTCTTTTGTCTGTTGTTGAGTTTCAAACAAATACCATATAACAAAGGATGAACAAGTTGATTATCCTTTTTCAAAATCCTCATGGCATGCAAAACAAAGGCATATAAACTCTACGTTGTCTCCAGCATATACTCTCAAATAACAGTTACAGCTTCATGCCATCACAACCAACAAACTTAACCATGAAAACCACAAATTAAGTGAAAGGTAATGATCAAAACCATGAGAAGCATATTATATCAGTATCATAGACATTAGGCAACAGGATAACTTTTAGCATGGGCAAAGTAGAGAACTAGATTCTAAATTTTAAAGGGCAAAGAGCTTGTTTGGCTTAGCCTTTTTTTGGCTTAAAAGCTATTACGAAGCTCTTATGAAAAAAAATACCTTTTAAAATTAAGTTAAAACTATTTGGTAAAATAAATTATATAAGCTCTAATTTTGATTAAAATTACCATAAAGGGTATTCATATTATTTTCAATCACCTAATAAACCAAAGCAGAATAAGTCTACTTCGAACTTATATACGATTTCAGACATTAAAATCAAAAAATTCCACACAGAAACAGAATAGCTCTTAAACTTTATACAGCGGCAATAGTTTTAAATTTTTGTTGATCTAGCAGGCAATCAGACTATGATGCTTCAATTCCCCAAGAAAAAAGAGAACTTTTAAATAGTATTTGAATACAACTTTGAATTTTAGGTCTTCTTTTCTCTTAATCTTTGTAAGAACAAAAAAATCCCAAATTTTACTATTCTGTTGCTGTGTTTTCTATTTCTTTTTTTTTATAGTAGTCTTTGTAGAGAGAGAGGTAAAGGAGTGGAAGATCACGATTTGCATTGAACAAGGATGATTTGCAAAGGAAGGGAAAGGAAAGAGAAATCGATTAAGAGGGGGATATTTCCTAAAAAGCTAACGTGTTTTTAAAAGAAAAGAAAAGAAAGCTCCAGAGACGAACTTTTCTTTAAGCTTGTTTTTTAAATTTTGTTTTTTAAAAAAAGCTACTATTTTTTTAAGAGCTTCTCAAAATCTTGTTTGATCTGACTTTTGTTGTTAAGAGGTAGATAAATTGACAAAAAACTAGGCCAAACAAACACAAAATTAACAATCCCCACCTAAAAGAAAGAATAAAAAAAAAAGACAAAACAATGAACAAAGGACAAACCTCTCTTTTGCAAAGAAGATATAACTTTTCAAAGAAATTAAGTTTGAGACCAATAAAAATTACCATTAACTAGCTACCTAATTGATAAGAACTTAAAACTCAAATGGCCCCAGAGAAACATGTCAACAATCATAAATCAATATTTTCAGCATCTTATCAACAACATTCAGTGCACCTAACTATTTGGCTCAATGGTAGGTGCATGGACCCAAAGTTGAACCCACCCTGCCTTCACCCTAAGTTGTACATATATATATAGAGACGTTCAGCTTTCTCATATAGAAACACACAATTCTGCTTCCTTTTAATGGATTAGGCCTATGCAATCTCACTACATGGATTAAAAATAAATAGATAATCTTCTATAAAGAAAATATATAAGGAAGCTGTAGTTTTAATCATCATATTATCTAAAGGGGTAAAGGACTGAAAAGGTAGTAAGACATAAGTGCATCAATTTCTTTATGAGAGAAAAAGTAGGAAAAGCAAATGTTCAAATCAAGTAAATGACAAACCCATTTAAAAATTTAAAATAATAAGCTGGGCATGAGACCAACTCAAAGTATTGTACTTATATCTTTAGCAGCAAATATAAGAGAAAGGAAAAAAAATAAAAGGATTGGTAGCATGTAATGAAAAAAATTTGTTATAGTCACTCCACATCAAATAGCTACAAGAGAGAGAGAGATGAGATGCCACCCCAAGCCAAATCCATAAGGCATACCTAATTCAGCAGCTTTCATTGCAGCAACCTTAGCTGAATTTATGTCATTAGTGATGTCAACATCATTGCCATGGGCCTGTCCCATGGTCACTCTTCCATCAGTCTCCTCAGCTTGCTCCAGACTTGACCGCTTTTCATCAGCTACAGTAGAAGAAGACTTAAGAAACTAATCGCAGTAATAAAACAATAGAATAATAAACATCAATCTATCGGAAAACAGATACGAATATAACTGCTCTAATATGTAAAATCAAGCACAAAAAAATTACCATCTTTATCATACTCATTGCCCTTGCTTGAGCTAAAGAGTTTCAGTTTTTTAGCTGGAGATTCCTGATTTTTACCAACAAATATAGACTTCTCTTCACACTGCTCCTTCAGAACTCCACCATACCTGTCTTTTTCCATATTAGTTTCCCATTCATCATGTTTCATTCTCTCCTTTGCAGGCTTTTGACCATCTATTTCTTTCAGTCCACTCTTGTAACCTTCTTTACGGCGATATTTATCATTGTCCCTCTCCCTACCAGAAGATGAGTCATTCCGGTGTCCCCTAGATTCTTCATAAGATTCTGTGTAATCACCTTTTCTATCTCCCGAGCTTCTATGGTAGTCCCCTTTTTCCCCTCGACTATCTCTGCCCCGCCTTCTTCGATCTCTATCCATCTCTTCAGAAAAAGAGCTACCCTGTCTCCTACCAGACCCAGCCCTGTCTAAAGCTGAATCCTTGTCTTTATATTTCTGATGCTCTAGAGACTGTGATTCTTTCTCCTTGTCCCTGATCCTATGTCCTGAACCATCATATCTATCACGAGAATATTTGTCAGCATTTCGTGAATAGTCTTTTGACCTGCTAATGTCACTTTCTTGTCTTGGATGATCAGAGTGAGTGCTAAATCTTGATTCTCGACCAGAACGAGAGGACAACCTATCATATTTACTACCTTCATCTGCAAACTTGTCATGACTGACATAATTATCATGCCTGGAGTAACCATGAGAACTCCTGGAAGACTGTCGATCAGAATATCTATAGGAATCACTATTTCTACTATATTTATTCCTACTAGAATCCCTATCTAGTTCTCTCCCATCTCTTCCTGGTTGAGTATCAGCACCTTTTGCCAGATCATCTCTTGATAAGATGGGACTAACGCTGCGGTCACGCTGAGGAGAATTTCCTGTAAATACAGACACAATCAGAAATGAGATTTTGAGAGGTGAGACATTTTCTGCTGATGACCATTCAAACATTCAAGGTCTAAGATTGAAAAAGAAAAGAAACTTGTAGATTAATGTGTCAAGATAATAATAATAATAATAAGAGCAATTCCTCAATGAATAAAGATATTTGGGTTCATTAAACTTGAAGCTTCATGCGTTAATTACTTAGTACAATGGTCAGTCAAGCTCTATATATCATAAATTAGTCAAGACTACTACATTGGACAAGGCTCTAGCCTTGCACTTTTAAGAGTCTTACAAGTTATTATCTATATACAAATAGCATATGAATCAATACACTGGAGAGTGGAAACATCAATCAAAACAATGCTTCCTCATATTTCTTGGGTTATTAGAAAATTTGAACTTTGTGCCTTCGCCTAGTGCAGTGGGCTCCTCCCACTTTAACCCTAATTTCCAACCAGTCCAATTTTCATCAAAACTTCTATATAAACTAAAGTTTCCTAGTTTGTATCATCACACTTCAATATATTAACCAAAGTACTAAAGGGTGACAACCAAACAGTCCAGACAGATTTGCTTATCCCAAAACTCTGACTCCGGTCACATATAACGGGCTGTAAAGGCCAATCAACATCAACAGCACTTTTGAAATAACAATAGTAACAATAATCATTTCATATCTACTGGTTCATGCAAAGATGACTAAACATCAGAGTGATAAATTCACAACAAAAGTGACAACTCCAATGTGAATTCATCACACGTTTACAGAATTGTATGACACAACATGACAAAGAAGAAAACCACTAGAACACATAGGGTATGAGGCAGAAAACAAAGTAGTCAAGAAAGTCAAATTAAATTCCCAGCAGATTTGGCATTGTGATCTTTATTTGATATTGGACTATATTAGGTCATTATTGAAGCTAGAAGGAATATTATTAAGTCCCAATTTTGTGCTTATGTAGGAATATTATGGTAAATCTTATTCTTATTCAGTTTTTAACACTATGGGGGGTACTTGGTAAATCTTCTTATTAAGTCTTAGTTTATCTGTGTCAGAAGTATTCTAGTAATTATTCTTCATAGTCTTTCACATTAGAACCATTCATTCCTTTTAAACCCTAAAAGTAGTCATCAACAAACCAAATCCACATGAAAGCATATTTTTCAAGCTTCAACCCAACCTTGAATCACTGTCCATAGGAAGATTTAATCCCTTTCCATTTCATTTTTTTTTCCCCTCAAAACTTAGTCTTTTCCTTTCTAAACTAACCAACAAGCCCTAATTATCTTCTCCCACTGAAACAAAAGCCTAACCTTTGTTTGGTAGGAAGGAAGAAAAAAGTGAGGAGAAAAAGGGAAGGAAAGGAATAAAATTTGCCTCCCTCCTTATTGGGAAAAGAGACGGAACCTCAAAAGGAAACAAAACAGTAGAAAATAGAATTGTTAATAAAATTATTAATTTATCTATATATTTTTTCCTTCCACTTATTAAAGAATTAAGATTTTGAGAGACTGTAAAGGTGCAAATTCAACAAAATTTGCTTCCCATTTCCTATTCCATCCCCACCAAGCAACAGAAGATAGTTTTGCCTTCCATCCTCTTTCTTCGTTTCTACTTCCCTAGTAACCATGTGAATGGTGAGATTACAAGCTCTTACCAACATATTTCGAATTTTCTTAATTTGATGCAACTCTACTTCCCATCCTACATTAGCAAGGGTTCCAATTTCTTGCATTCTATGAAGGCCATGCATACAAGACAAACTTTTTTGTATTGATGATTAACTCTTGTTCTTGAATTTGAAATTCCCACGGAGTACTTCTTAGAAAAGATAAGGCAGAAGAAGCTAGAATAATATCTTTCCATTGAATGATTATTTTTGAATTGAGAGAAAAGTAGCACTGGGAACTAAATTATCCAGGATTATTGAAATAATTATTGTCTTTAGGTGAAACTTGAATAATACAGCAACTCCTGAAATCTAGACACAGATATATAGTATGTAGGGGACAATTTAAAATATCCAGCAGATCTAATTAACTAGAATCAGTGTTTCTTTAATTATTAGAAAGTCATCAGTAGAGTGAACTAACCATAAATAGTTATACGAGTGAGTCTCTTGACTTCTATTTGAAGTCATATACAAGCATAAGAGACGGGTGCCTGCAATTTTCATATCCATCTCAAGGATAAAAACACCTTCAGATGCAAGGCAACGATATCTAAATAATGACTTTCAGATTCTTTCTCAGCTTTAAATTATCTAAAAAATATAATAATTCCCTGCTCCACCACACCCAAGGCCATCAACCTACTTGCCTCTTAAAATGTAATTGATACAGCCATTTAAAGTCCTTCTTTAGTGCTTTTTACTATGTATTTCCCATATTTTATAAATTGTGACCTTGTGTGCATTTTCATCTTCAAGAGCAGAACTGTCATTGATGCAGTTATTGCACCCTAGATTACATATAAAATTGGCTAAGCCTATACATTCTGAGAGTTTGGAAGTTTATCTACTTTCTAGGGCCCTAAGAGGTTATTTACAAGTTTATTGATCAGTTTCTCCTAATAAAAGTACCTAGTTGAATAACAAAGGCATATCTCATCCAAATGGAAGATCTTGGGTTCAAGAAACAGGAAGCATAGTTTCCAGCCATATAGCCAGCAAGTAGTAACTCATTTTTGAATAAAAAGAAAAAAGTTACTTTCCCATTTAGCAACCCAATTCTAGCAGGTTCATGAAAATATGGATGCTAAACATTCTTGCATTCCACACATTCTTGGCCAAATTTCTTCCCTCTGCTATCCAAATCAAATTAATGCTAAACTCGGCAAATGCTTTCAGAATAAGACCTACAAACAGCAGCCTTCCAAATATGACAATTAACCCCAATCTTATTGCTAATAACAATATCCAGCAACTTGTTCCATCAATTTCAACATCTTATCCATGGCCACATCACAGTTAAATTAAACCCCAATTGATTTCTGACCAGTAACAACTTTGTACAGGGCCCAAGTACCCTAAAATCACTTTTTACTGTAGCCATTTAACATGAAAGCTCTTCCAAGCTTAGTACACCACAACCCACTTAGGTAGATTACCCTACATAATTAGTTTTTACTTAAAAATAATAACATCTAAAGAAAGTTCAGTTCTATGTAAATTAGACTCCAATTCTACCCATGTTAGCTTAGATAATCTCATCATCATATCCTCCCCTCCTCTCACACAACTATAACTGAAACATTCTCTAGGTGACACAACTTAATTTAAAGAAAAATGAATTGCAATAATAGAACATGCAATCAACAACAACTAACGCAGATTACAACCAACCTCTGACATCAAATCAAAAAAATGTCATACTACTCAAAATAAGGACTGTGAACTTATATTGAGACTTTAAAAACATCATAAATCAGAAACATTCCAAGGTTCTAAAAGATCCACTTAGAACATAAAAGAAAAGTAAACAACGAACCTTCAGATGAAGATGACCTGCTGATTGGAGAATGGCGCCTATATTGTCGGTTAGATGCATCATTAGAAAACTTACGAAATGCTGCTTTCGCATCAGAACCATCAGGAGGTGAAGTCTGCAAATTTGAGTCCATGAAGCCTATTACCTGAAATAATTAATAATTTTATGTTAAGTAAACATAAGAAAGCATAGAAAAGAACAACATATTTGCCAAGACAACATAATTATTTGGGAATTAAGAAGAAGAAACCGATGTTATCGAAAAAACTAACAATTGTGGGCATTTGGGGGGCAGGGGGAAGGAAAATAAAGCGAAACTCACGTCATTACAACCATAGAGTAATTCAAAATTAGAACAATCATTTGAACAAAACTTCCAATCTGATAAACTTAAATTTGAAAAATAATAAATAAATAAATAAAGATTCCTCAGCAAAAGAAAACTAGGCAACCCCAGCATTCCCAAGTCACCATTAGTAGCCAGTAAACAGAGTGAAAAATATCTAATCAAGCAAATAAAAATCAGCAGATTTCAGGTATGAAAGGAAGAAGGGAGAAGCTATGATAACTCAAGGTCAAATAAAAAGCAAATAAGAATCAGCAAATAAAAAGCAGATTTCAAAGTCAAGCCTCAATTTATCTCTCCCTTGAGTCAACTCAAGGTTCAGTAACTACTATCATTCTTTAATTTAGTTTCTATTTGTTATTTTATTCTAAGCAAGTAAAGCTCCTTTTTACTTTGTTATTGCTCATTCTACTAGCATAATGCTTCCAAATTTTTTTTTTAAAAAAAAAAAGTGCAAATGCATAATGATATCTTTGAAAGATTAAAACTTGGAAATTCAATTCTTGATGAATGACAGAATATATTACTATTTACTGTAAGGAACAATTTATAATTAAATACGACTTTTGCTTCTGCTTAAGGTCAAGAAATGTTTTGCTGTCGTTCAGGCGGACACCAAAGAATAGGAATTTAAGAGTTCTTTTCTTTTCTTATCTCAAAAACAGATATAAGCTCCATAAACCTAGGAGTTCTTTTTCCTCTTTTTCACATTTTCATTTCTTTCAGAAACTATCAGCACCAACAAGAACAAAAATGTATTTGGGAAATTCATTAAAAAATACGCAGTAAAATGAAGATTAAAAACAAGAAACCCTAGATTAAATCAAGGAAGAGAAGACAGGATTGAGGGGTAAGAACTCGAAATATCATTTTCATTTCTGACAGTTTGTGAGCAACAAAAGAGATCAAATAAAAGCGAATCTAGGGATTCGAATAACAATGTTAAACACGATTGAAGGAGCAATATTACTACTTTAGGAAATTAAATAAAAAGAGAGAGAGAGAATGAAACCTATGCCTTTGGTTGTTAAAGAATTCGATTTCAAAGAGAAGAGCCTTCCTCCCCGTCGCCTTTGCTGTATTTCTGCGGTGCACTCTCCCCTTTCCTCAGGGCTCTTAACTTTTAACGAAAAGTGAAGCGAAGCAAGAAAATCGGGGGAGTGGGAGTTGTCATCGCATGAGCTCGACCTCACCGTTGCTTTGTTACGTGCTGCTCCGTCATTTTTTCTTTTTTTTTTTTTTTGAAATGCATTTTCACTATTTTTTTTTTCTTTATTTTTTTTAATAATTACTGTCCATAATGTATGTGTAACTGTCTGCTTACATTAAAAATTATCTCCAAATAAATCAATTGATTGACACCTATATAATTTAATTATTTAACATATCTATAATATATATAAAAGTAAGATAATTGATTGACACTTGTTATTATCAATTGAATTAATTTTTTTATATTTTTTATGTCTAAATTATATTATTTTTTACATTGAATGGTTTTTTTAACTTTTATTTATTTCAACAAAAATATTTAAAAATAATAATTTTTAACTTTTAATATTTGAAAGATAGATTCATTTAATATTTATCAATTAAAATTTAATATTATTTTTTGTCAATATTTTTGTATTCTGTATGAACTTAAATTCATAGTATTTAGACATCTTTTTTTTGAGTCAATTGATTGATACTTGTCATTCTCAATTGAATTAATTTTTTTATATACCTTATGTCAAAATTATATTGTTTTTTACATTGAAGAGTTTTTTTTTTACTTTTATTTATTTCAAAAAAAAATACTTAAAAATAATAATTTATAACTTTTAATATTTAGATGGTAGATTCATTTAATATTTATCAATTGTAATTTAATATTATTTTTTGATTATATCTTTTTATTCTGTGTGAACCTAAATCCATAGTATTTAGATATCTCTTTTATACATCTAATAAATATCCATCCAATTCATTAAACAAAATAAAAAAGTCAAAAAAATCTACTCATTTCTTAATATACATAACACACAGTCATTATTGAATATACAAATCAATTGAATTTGACAACTTTTAACTATTTATTTTATATATAAAAGACAGATACTACTATAAATTAATAATTATTTTATATTGATTTCTCAATATACATAGCACACAGTCATTATTGAATAAACAAATCAATTGAATTTGACAACCTTTAGCCATTAATTTTATATATAAAAGACAAATATTACAAGAAATTAGTAATTATTTTATATTGATAAGATCTTTACATTATACTATTACCTTATATTTTACAACTATTTATCTTAATTTGTCAATAGTATAGGTTATGTACTCTCTCATTTTTTAATATTTTATTATACATCAACAATCTTTGATAGGATTATTATATTCTTTGTATAAGTATTGTTTTATAACCGTATATGTAAGTGCAAGTTTTCGGTAATTGAAACCAGAGTAAATAAGTATCTTCAATTAATACCAGTTTATTTTTTCCTCTACCAACAAGAACCATACATTCAAGTAGTTCAATAATACAATATAGCACAACAACAAAAACCAAAGAAATAAAAACAAATGTATATGGCAAAAAGAAGAGCAAACTGTCACTATATCTAATGGTTGTGTAATAGTTTATATTCCATTAAAATTTAGTTAAGTACAAGTCTTACATCTAAAAGATTGATATACATCATCTAACAAAAATGGAAACCTCTAAATCCCAAATGTTATTCATTTTGTTTGAAAAATATATTTTTAATGAAAAAAATTTACTGAATGTTTAACAAGATTATTATCTTTTTTGGTTAAGTATTGTTTCAAAATCATATATTTAGGAACAACTTTTAGTAATTGAAACCAAAGTAAAAAACTATCTTCAATTAGTACCAATTTATCTTTTCATTTATCAATAAAAATCATACATTCATATAGTTAACTAATATAATATAACTCTTCCTACAAAATTTTTTGAAGGTATCAAACTGAAGTCCACTTCAACATAATCTATATTTTTTGTGATCTTTTCCGTAGTGTAGCTACGGGCACCATCCTAGTAATAGCTTAATTTGGGTTGAATTATCCATGAGATATGTGTGGTATTCTGTTATTTATTGAGAGTGTTTGTTTGATTTTTTTTTTATTGATGAGATTTTGGATATTTTAGAAGATGTTTGAGGATGATTTTATATGTTTATATTTATTTCAACCTATTGCTTAATAATATAAATTTTTAAACAAATATACATTTTTTCATATTCTTAATTTAAAAAACATATTCTTCAACATATTGCTTAATAATATAGATTTTGCCTGTTTATAGTGTTCATCTATTTAGTTTGTCTTTAAGTCATATAAATTGGTTGTTGGGTTTCCTTCTTTCATTTTTTATTTTTTGTCTATTTTTGTTTTTTTAATTTTTTTGGATTTAGGGATTTTAGATTGCATGTAATTGGTTTTTGCTTTTGTTCCTCATTGTGATTTTTTTATTTGTTCCTCATTGATGATTGTATGTTCTTTGTTTTATTTTGTTTAATTATCGTTATTAATTTTGAAAGTATTTTATTTATGTTAATTCTCAAGGCATCTTAAATTGGAGATTATGGGGAGCATAATTTGTTAGAAAAGAAAAAAAAAGGAAAAGTTGAAACATAATAAACGGATTTTTTTTTATAAGTTTTGAAATTGAATACTTTATTTAATTTTTCTCTCTTTTTAATTTTTTGTTATTCTTTTTTAATGGTTTATTTATTAATAATATTTATAATTTTATCTTTTTTTCAAAAAAAATTGTCATACAAGTCAACATTAACTACCCATTGTTGTTTTTTTTTATGCATGAATTTTTTTGTTTTTTAAGTTGATTTGGTTTTTAGATTAATTTCTTTGAATGCGATTGATTAGTATTGCTTTATTTTTAAGATAACTTCCAATCATAATTGTTTCAAGGTATTTTATATATTGTTCTTATTTTATTTCTTAATTTCATGATTTTCTATTTATTCAAATTTTCATTATTTGCATTCTTTATTATTTTTATTCTTATAATGTTGTCACTTCCATAAAAAAATTAGAAGTCTTTCAAGTTTTTAAATTCTTTCTTTGGTTTTTTATCTTATATGATTAGATGTATGGTTATACCTGTCTATTGTAGATAATAATCTACTTGCACTTTCACTCAAGTTGTATCAATTATTATTTTTTAATTATCTTTTGTAGATGCGCAAAATTGGTTAACTATGATTTTTGAAGTACCATATTACAAAAAAGTTATGTCACGACCCGGTACTCTCTTTGAGCCCGTGACAACCGTCGCTATGTCTCGATAGACATTCATTACCCGAAATATCAACCGAAATCTCGCAAGGTTTTTGCATCAATTTTACATCTCCCCTATTAGCAACAATTACTAAATATCATGTTTTAAGGGAATATAAACTATTTTTTAAATCAAAACAAACAAAAAGTAATTTCTGCTATACAAAAGTATTTTGGTCATTTTTACCCTAAATTTTTGAAACTTGGTGAAAATACAGCATACGATCGAAAAATATACATTTCTTATCTAAAAATAATTTTAGTAATCTAAATCATCCATTGAAAATGAAATTTTGGCTAATCAAACTAAATAAAAATATTAAATAAAATATTTTATTTTCTTATAAAACAATATTTATAGAACTCTGCGTAAATGATTTTTGTAGTGTAAAAGCAAAATAAATTCATACATGCAGTGGCACACGTAGCAAAGTATACAAAATATTCTACAATGACATTTGGGCCCAATATAATTGAAAATATAAAAGACTGTAGACCTTCGATTTCTAAGGATGCAAATCCAAAAGTAATCATCGACAAAATCGGTTATCTACAGACTGTCCTGAGCCTAAAATGGATAAAAAAAAAAGGGGTGAGTTTTTACAAACCCAATGAGTAAGCAAAATTCATCTATAACATTTTAAACCGAGTAAATGGAGACAGTTAAATCATCCCATCATAATATAGTTCATAACATTCAAAACTCATTTCAATTCCTATAAAACAATTACATTTCATCAAAATAATCAACAAGGCTTATGATTCTCTTAAAAACTTGGCTTGTGCCAAAACTCATACTCGGTGACACCTTGGCCCGGGCATCCAACCGAGTCCGCCAAGGATGTTAAAACGACATATACCCATAAAACATGTTTTTAGTTTTAAAATATAGCCATTCCTTGGCGTTGACTAAGTTTCATCCTCACGTGGTGGTTCAGCGTGAAGTAAACTCTAAACTTACCTTAGGAGATACCCTTCGCGCCTCTCATACTAAGGTAAAATATAACGGGGTTTACCGTGCCCCTCTAATAGGCTGGTCCATGAAAACCCGCCCACTGCAATAAGCTAATCAAATAACCTACCAAATCAATAAATATTTCGACAGCATGACATGGCTAATATGATAATATCCAGCCTGTCAAGGTAAAATAAAAACAGTTCGTATAATCCACAAATCACAAATCCAGCCATTCATGCTACCACAATTTCATAAGCCATCAATTCAAATCATGTATATATATATATAATACGGATGTATAGCCTCCACTTACTCTATTTCTTAATCAACATTTAGTTTTAGAATAATTTATAAATCTCATTCATTTAACCAACATTTAAAATGTAAAACATAATAATTTGCAAATTAAGTGCCTTATTCTTTAAAATCTTAAAACAAGTATAAATCACTTTAGATAATTAAGATGAACATCTGATTACTCACAATAGCAGGAGTTTGAAGTGCTTCTATTCTTGGTCCTCGGGCACAATATCTTTACCCTTATCAGAGGGCTCACCACCTATACATAATACACGACATGTAATTCAATATATTTTATGCCAAACTGTTATAAAACTATTTCAGGCTCTATATGAATGCATGACATTGAATGAGAATTGTCCGAATAATCATTTAAAAACGGTGTTCTACGTGGGTTCAATTATGATCGGACTGAATTGGCATTTGACCTAACTCGCACTATGCCTTGTTTAATTAGCCAAAACATCCAATTCAACTCCAAATATCTTCATTACACTTCCAATATTCCAAATACACCAAAGTACCTCAATGAGCTTAATTGTGACTTAATTTATCGTAACCGAAATTCATTCCGATTTCGATATCCGATACCATATATCATCAATTCCTAGCTAAATAACATGATTTACAACCAAATCCATCATCAACATGTCACCTAATAAATTCAACCAAAGAGGGTTTGTCACGACCCAGAACTCCCATCGGGCCCGTGACAACCGCCGCGACGTCCCGATAAGCACTCATTACCCCGAATGCCGATCGAAACCCCGCAAGGCTTAGCATCAACTTTCGCATCTCCCCGGTGAGCGACAGTTATTAAATCTCGCATTTCAAGAAATCATAAGTTGTTTCCAACTCAAAACAATAAAAATATTATTTTCTAGCTCATTGGGGCATTTTCGTCATTTTTTTTTTGAAATTTCGAAATCCGAAAAAATGTAATATGTAAGTGGAAACACATATTTCATGATTTAAATTAAATTTTGAAGTCTAAAACATTCGTTTAAAGTAAAATTATAGCTATTTGAATATAATAAAAATATTAAATAAAATATTCTATTTTCTTAAAACACAATATTTTCAAAGTCTTCCTAAAATAACTTTTGTAGCGTAAGAGTAAAATAAATTTATTCATATAGTAATAAAGATAATTAAAGTATGAAATTTCGTTTACAGTGACACGTGGGCCCCCAACTAACCAAGAAGGTGTAGAGCTACGAACCCTTACTTCCTATGATGCAACTCTGAGATTAATTCTCGTCTTAATCAACTATCAACAAACTGTCCTGAGCCTGAAAAATGGATAGGAAGAGGGGTGAGATTAAATAATCCCAATGAGTAAACAATTACCATCAAAAGCATCTAAAGCCGAGTAGATGGAGACAATATAAAAACGTTATATCTCAATAATGTTCATAACACAAAATTCGTTTCAATCTATACCAAATAATTTCTTTTCATCAAAATTTCCCCGACTTATGAATTTCTTAAACTTGGCCCCTGCCAGAATCATTCTCACGGGTACCTTCATCAAGGTATCCCACTGAGACCGCCAAGGCTGTTCAATGACCCATACCCATAAACATGTTTTCACATCTGACACACAGCCGTTCCTTGGCGTTGGCTGAGTCTCACTCTCACGTGGTGGCCCGAACGTGAGGTGCACTCAAATCATACCTCAGGAGATACTTCACCCAACATCTCCCCCCGGAGGTAAGTATATAATTGAGTTACCGTGCCCCTCTCATAGGCAGTCCACGGAAACCCCCACCACTGCAGTGACCGTTTAATATACCACCAGACCCATAAAAATTCCAGTAGCATAATATGGCGAATAAAATGTAATCCAGTCTACCAAGACCAATCCAAAACTGTTCATATATTTCATGCCAACCTCAAAAATTTAGCCATCATGCTATCATAGTGTCATAAGCCACAATTTCAATAACATATAAAATCATAAATTTCAACACAGTCTCCATATACTCAATTTTCCCAAAACAATATTAGTTTTCAAAACCAGTATAAATCTCATTTTTTATTAAAAAACATTTTAATTGGAAAACATAATATTTTATAATTTAAACTCACCATTTAATAAAAGCATCAAACAAGTATAATTACTCTAGATATTTAAGACGATAAATTGTCCACTCACAGTTCTAGGAGTCGACGTACTCCTAATCCCAGTCTTCAAGCACAATTTTTGTACTTTTACCAGTGTAATTTGCTCACCCCCTATCCACAATGTACAATACATAATTCACCACATCAATGCTTGACCATTATAAAATCAATTCAGGCTCGGTATATATGCATGATATGACATGCAACTTATCCGATTACCGCTTAAATGCGATGCTAACCTAATTCGGCCTATTACCCGATTAAATTACTAACGCGTCCAATTTAATCTCAAATTAATTTTTTTCAGTTTCTATACCTCAATTGCACCCAAATTGACTTAATGTCCCTCAGTGTGGTGCAAATTATCAGTCCCGATAGCAAATTACGAAAATACCCCTAATGGGTAAAAATTCGTATTTTTACTCCGAAAATTCCCATTATTTTTCTAAACTCATAATTCACCATTATTCATCATAATTCCTCAAATAAACATCAAGATCATCAGCCAATATTCCCCTAAAAAATTCGGCCAATAATAGTAATGGAGGAAAATAAATTCTTTTCTTGTTGTTTTGTTCCTAAATATGCTAAACTAACTTAAAACACTAACATAACTTAAAATCAAATTAATCTAACAAGTTTCTCTCTCCTAACCCATTTTTCCAGAATTGAATTCATCCTCAAATCACATGATTCAACCATGAAAAATGATGGGAAATGCATGGAAATGATAAATCTTAAGCTAAGCTTGAAAAATCATACCTTTAAACACTTGATTCCTTGAAAAATCACACTTTTTCTTTGAATTTTCTTACTCTAGGGTTTGTTCTTATTTCTCTCTCTCTCCTGCTGGTTTTGGCTGACCATCCCAATGAAGAATTCTGGAATTTTCAAGCCTTTTAATAGGCTTAATAAAATATTATTATTTTATTTACCTTTTGAATATTTTATTATTTTATTTTTTTCTAGCCATCTTTTTGACTTTCTTTTTCTACCACTCAATCCTCTTCACTTATCCATGTCTTCCATGAAATTTCTAGACTTTTCCAAAGTTTTGGTGGAGTAAATTTTTAAAAATTACACTTTTGCCCTCGAACTTTTCAAAAATTACATTTTTGCCCCAAAAATTGAAAATTTGCCATAATGCATAATTTTCACTCCTCATACTCATTTCATACTCCAAATAATTAAATTTGATCAAAATCCTTTCAAAAATTAAATTTTCGATTTCGAGTGGCAAAATTACCATTTTGCCCCTATACTTCAAATTATACCGAAATTAAAATTTTTCACTTCTAAACCTCAAATCATACTCCAATACTCAAATCATACTCCAATAAGTCAAATGGGGCCAAAAAAATCTTTTCTAAAAATTCTCATTTTGTCCCCAAGTGGCAAATGACCATTTTGCCCCTAGATAGTAAAAATTTCGGTTTGACTCCGAATTGATCCTCGAACTCCTAATTACCATTTTGAGTCATCTCTGAACTGTGAAACTCTTAATTTTACCTTAAAATTCCTATTTGAACTAGTTCGAGGCTTAATCGACTTAATGATACCATTAGGGGCAATATCGTCTTTTAACGATTTTTCGAACTTCCTAAATATACAAACATTCTATCGAACATGTGAATGACATTATAATTATTTTACAAAGCAGGGTTTGATAGGGTTATTGAAGGGCATGTGATTTTTTTGCTTGTTTTTCCTTCCAAACATCACAAAATGACTAAAAACACTAGAATATTATAAAATCTAGCCAAATTCATCACCAAAACTTCTCTCTCTAGGTTTGGCCAGCAAAGGTTCCCTCTTGAAAACTTGAATTTCAGCAATGAAGAATGAAAAAGGATGCATGGGAAAGGTAGATCACAAGCTAAAATTAAAAAATCTTACCTTTACTTGCTTGATTCCTTGAAATCCAACAATTTCTCTTGGATTTTTCCTTCCTAGGGTTTGTTCTTCTCTTTTCTCTTTATTCTTTAATTTGGTCGGCCAAGAGAGAGTGATTTGGGAGAAGTGTGTGCTGGTTTTTAAAGGGAATTATAAAAGGATTAAAATTTGCCACGTGTCACCATGTAATTGGTCCATGCTTAAAAACTTAACAATTAAGCATTTTCTCACCACCACATATAATCTCTCACTTAAAAAAAATAATGGGTGAAATTCATGGGTTTAACAAGTGTCGTGGTGGTGTAAAATTCCAAAATTTCCAATTTTGTGCTCATGGATACTTAAAATGACCTTTTTGCCCCTATGTTTGGAAAAATGTCAAAATTGAAAATTTTCACTTCTCAAATTGAAATAATGCTCTAATTAATCAAATTTAGTTAAAATATCATCCAACATTCCAATTTTGCCCTTGGGTGCAAAATGACCATTTTGCCCCTATGTTATGAAAATTCTAGAATTAACTCCAAATCAATCCTCAAATTTCGAATCATCGTATTAAGACATTCTAAGATTCAATAACTCTCAAATACATCGTAAAATCTTTATTTGGCCTAATTCGAGGCTTTAATCAACTTAATTGTACCTTTAGGTACAATACCGACTTTTAACGATTTTTCGATACATTCACTTATGCAAACATTCTATCAAGCACATGAATGACATGACAAGTATATAGTAGAGTAGGGCTTGACAAGTTACATCAAGGTGGTCTAAGCGCAAAAGCACCTAAGGACGTTCCAAGCACAGAAGTGCCCAAGGGTTTCTAACTTAGGAAGCACCTAAAGCATTTCAAGCGTGGAAGCACTCAAAGGGTGTTCCAAGCGTGGAAGTGCTCTAGGGCCTTCCCAGCGCAAAAGCACCTAGGGACGTTCCCAGTGCGAAAGTGCCTAGATTCCAAGTGTAGAAACACCCAAGAGTAAGCATAGAACAACTGTTTATATGGGGAGGTGAAAGTAACTCGAAACAAGTGGCAGGGTTCATGAGTTACCTTCACATTTAAGATGTTCTAGAGAGCTTGCGTGGTGGCTCAAATATGGAGATAATTAAGAAGACTTCCTCTTAACCTTTCCTTGAAGTACATATACTTTACCCTTTTTTTTCTTTGCTCCTTAAGAATACATGTGGCACACTATCAAGTGCCACTACTCCATTACCCAAAACTTACACCCACTACCCAACTACATGGTCATTCTTTTAATATCCTATAAATAGTTTTTTAACTACTCTTCCATGACAAGCTCATTCTCCTACGATTGAATGTGTTCTCCTAATTGTTCCTAATAAAGTGCTCTTGTTCAGTATAAATATGAGGGCCTTGGAGATTGAGAGGCAAGCATAAATCATTAGAAACCCAGTAGATATTATACTAAAAGCTTTATTGAGACTCCTCCAAACATTCTTTCTATTCAGCCATTCCCATTCGTTGTAATTCGTCACTTCCTCTAACTTTTCTCATCCTTCACCACCTGCCATTCAAAGCACTTATGCTTCAAGGAGTGTTCCAGTCTTTCTCTCTACAACCGCTAATGCATTCCGATTCATTCATTGCAACATATCCTCTATTCTTACCAGAAAGACCCTTTACATTTTTTGTGACTTCATTTGGGGAGGAGTGATTATAGTAAATGAAAAATTAGCCAAATTTTTTTATTAAAAGGTATGGAGAGTTCTCCCGACAACCAAAAAACACTAGCCCCTACCTATGTCCAAGAGCTAATGAAAATACTCCAAGCTTCCCAAGAAAGGTTGAAAGTCTTGGAAGAAAACATTAAACGGATGATGAAGATTATAGCCCAGTTGGCATCCTCAATTGCCACAATTTCTCAACCTCAACCAATGCCGACCCATAATGGAGAAAATGCCACTAACGTGGTTAACAACAATGGAAATAGAAGATGTGAAGAGAGCACGACTGACCCACTTCTTAATACCACTAATCCTTCAATTATAGGTAATCTCATTACAATAATTCCTTCCATTAATGCTTAAAGTTTTGTCACAAAAGAAATGTTGAAGAAGCGACTCGATTAGAAGAACAAAAGTTTCAAGTTTTCAAAGTTTGACTTGAAACTACCCCATTTTACCCAAGTAGATGCTAAGTTGTACCCCAAGAATTACACTAGCCCGAAATTCAAACAATTTAATGGTAAGATTGATGATGCTCAAGAACATGTCATGAAGTTCGTAGAAACCTTACGAGTTACAAGCTTGGACAACAATTTAAAGCTGAAGGAGTTCTCTAAATCCCTCACTGAGAAAGCTTACACATGGTATGTTAATCTCACTCCAGGCTTAATTGACTCCTAAAACTAGATGTGTAGAATGTTCAAGGAAAAGTTCTTTTTTACCTAAGAAAAGGTGACCCTTTGGACTTAGGGAGAGAACATCAAAAGGCAAGAGACGATCTTATGGAGTACATCCAGCGATTTAGGGAACACGTATTGGATATACAAGATTCTCATGATGAAAAGGAGCTTGTTAAAGTATGCATCCTAAGTATGTACGATGAATATAAGGTGCATTTGGAAAACTTACCTCTTCCTACTTTTACCATTTTAGTTGAAGCTGCACAATAAACCAATAATACAATACTTAGGAAAAAGGAAGCTAATAGTTTCAATAGTGAAAACACCCCAATTGTGAACGTAATCCAAGAAAGAGGTAAAGAAAGAAGAAGACCTCGAGAAAACATGTGGCCAAGGCGTGACAACTTTAAAAAAAGACAAGATGAAAATATTATTGCACCTTCTCCATTCTCAATTCCACTTGACAAAGTAAGGGCACTCATTCAAAAATGGATTAAAGACGGACAAATAAATTTGCCTTATGTATCGAGACCACCAACCGCAAAAAAGAAGTCCAATCCACACTATTGCAATTACCATTATGCAGTGAGTCATCCATTTACAGAATGTAGAAACATGCGTAAGATATTTCATAGAAGAACACAAATAAAATAAGTCTTGATTGGAAATAACAAATTTCAAAATAATCCACTCCCTACTCATCATAATACTTGAAAACATGTAAGTGCAATGCTTAGCATTCAAAAAGAGCCTACACCACCTTCCAATCAAGAAGAAGATACATGTACAGCTACTATGGTTACCTCTTCCATTGCCAACTCACTCATGAAGACACTTAGCTGTAGACACTTCATTCATCAGCTTGGCTTCTTAAAGGAATCAAGGAAAAAGGCAACCACAAGTTAATGTAGATAATTGGTTTGTAGAATGGGGAATGCAGCTTGGTGGGACAACCTATGAAGAAAATGGAAAGTGGATATGATAACGCCATAGTATTCACAGAAGCAAACATGTGTACATCACATCTCTATCACAACAAGCCACTCTATGTAAAGAGTAATGTCAACGGATACTTAATGCGAAGAACATTCATTAATAATGGTTCCTTGGTAAACCCCATGCCATTGTCTAATCTGAAGGTTGTGAATATAAAACTAAGGAGTTTGCATCACCTTATGACCATTACTTCCTTCAATAACAAAGAGATTAAAACTTTAGGACAAGTCATGGTGAATTTCAAGATGGGGCCTATTCAATATTAGACTTGTTTCCATGTTATTAAAGCTAAGGTGGCCTATCACCTCCTTATAAGAAGGAAGTTTTTGCATATTCATAATATCAATCCTTGTTTGCGTCACCATTGAATCTAAGGCTATTGGAAAGGGAATGAAGTCTTTGTTTTAGCAACCAAAGCACCGTTTGAGCATCATAAGGCAAGTTACATTGAAGCTTCTTTATTTGAGGAACTAGCAAAGGAAGGTGAAACTACCATAGCTAGGCCTATAAGTGTTCCACTTCCCTGATGGGAAGAGTACTCCCAAAAAGAGGAAAAAATCATATCAAAAAAGAAGAAGCAAGGAAGAAAGAGAAAACGCTTCGAAAGAAAAAAAAGGAAAACCCCATTAGGATAAGTTCCTATGCCTTTGAAGACGGGAAGATAGTTTACTACTTATAATGGGGTGTGGGTCTGGAGAAGCATTTTTTTTAACCTCATATCACATTAACCACAAAATATACCACCATCTTGTCTTCAGGTGGAAGAAGTAGAAAAGGAACATGAAGCATAGCTTATAGCAGAACACATTAGAAAAGGAACATCAGTAGCTAAGTTTAGTCCAAAGTGGGAAAGACCATACCTTGTTCATAATGTAAACTAAAGGGGATATTGCAAGTTAGTGAATCAAAGACCAATGTTATTACAGAACTAGTCAATTTTCAATACATTAAGAAGTATCATGTATGACAATACTATCCACTATTTGCCTTTTTTATGGATGACTTCTTAAAGTCAATGTTTGCTTAAATGCCTTATTTTACTTTAAATGCATTATCAGTCGTAGCTTTATTGCTTTTGTTTTGGCTGTCTTGTGAAATCTTAAAGTAAATTCATTCAAAGTAAATTTATTTTCAGTCGCAAGCTTATCGCTCTTATTTTGGCTACAATATCATTGTTTTACTTGGTCGCAAGCTTTATCGCTCAAATCTTTCACCATATAATTCATATTTCAGCCCCAAGCTTTAACGCTCATAATTTGACTAGAATAAAATTACGATATTGGTTGTAAGCTTTATCGCTCACTTTTTGATCATTGTTTGCTATTCACAAATGGACGATAGCTTTAAACACTTATATAATATGTCATTCTCTTTCTTACAAAGTTGAGTATTATTCTCTCTAATATGAAGTTGAGAATCCTTTTGGTCGCGCATAGTAATACTTGTGAAACATTCGGATGTTTGCAAAGAATTAAATATGGAACAGAGTAGCTCAATAAGACCATGAAGAAAGCAAAGTAGATGTTTACTATGAAAACAAGTCTACAATATCAAAGAAAAAAAAAGAAGAACAAGGAAAAACTAATTAAGTATGAAGTTCATAAGGTAGGAGGATTGATCATTTTTAAAATTGGAAAGGCTGTCTACTTTTCTTGCAACTCTATCTTCCTTGCATCAAGCTCTTTTATCTTAGCTTCTATGTTAGGTTTGTCAACCTTTGTCATAATGTATCTTTTGGCCTTAGCTATGCAAGGGTCAGGGCATTTAATGTGACAACCAAAGATGAGGACATCTTCCATGAAATCTACAATCTTTTGTAATTCTTTGAAAGAAATGCCTGCCCATGGGGAGAAAACAATCTCTAAAGTGGTACCCAAGCTATCCATAATGCTTTTATTCAAGAATTTGTATTTAAAATACCAAAATTCACCTTCAACTTTATAGACACGCTCCAAAAGCTACAAATGTTGTGGCATGACTAGAACGCCATGAAAGTCTTCCAGTTGAGTATCAAAAACATCATTTCTACATTCTACCACTAAAAAAAAAAGATGACACATTGTGAACAGTCAGAAGAAGGTGTAACCATATTAAATACTTGAGTTATTCTGAATACCTTTAATAGAAGAAGAAGCTTTACGTGTGTTATTTAGAACACCCCTAATAGTAGAAGAAGAATTACGAGAAGAATTCAAAATACCCTTAGGAAAAGAAGTATTGTGAGTAGAATTCGGAACACCCCCAAAAAAAGAACGTTGCAAGTACTATTCAAAACACTCTTGGGAGAAAAAGCATCGCGAGTAATATTCAAAACACCCTCAAAGTTATTTTAAATATTTCAAGTAACTCTAGAGGTTCCCCTAAAAATGATATAATGTTGAGATGTTCCAAAGACAGACCCAAGAACACTCTAATTGACTCCAATAGTGGCATTCACATCATCACCACTAACGCTAGTAGTGGCATTCACATCATCACTATCAATTTTAGTAGTAACATCCACATCATCATCATTGACTCCCGTAGTGGCACCTCATCGCCACCAACAATTTGAATAGTAAAAGGTAGAAAATTGATCATATCTACTAAACTTTCTTGTATAGCATTACCATCCACTTCTTGTCCCAAACTCAAATGCTCATGTCTAGGAAGCTTCTCTTCAATTGACTCATCACTAGACTCATAATTATTTATGTGGTCACATGATCCTTCTTCACTTTCAGACCCGAGATACCTTGTTCTTCCACTTTTACACTTGGAATTGACTCTCCCTAAAAAATATAGAGTTCAAATATCTAGGTGAGAATGTAATGAAAAAAGAGATAAGAAAGTAAGAAACAAGCTTACATGACAAGGGGTTTTGTTCCTCTTAAAATGAATCAAGAGAAATGCACGTCATTATTATTGATAAAAGGAACATGCAATTGCACCTTAGGATCAGGTACAACAAAAAAAGTCCATTCTTGAAGACAATCTCCTCAATAGCATACCAACTAGTGGTATAAGCACCTATTCTATCAAAAGTTTGGACAACATAGTTTTTGAACTTATCCACATTATGATTGAGCATGCCAATAAGGAATAGAGAAATACAAGATGAGAAATTTTCAAGAAAAAGAGGTCTAGGTGGAGCTAGCTGATCATATCCAGATTGACGTGCCACTTAATAAGGAGTGTACACTTCGACAAACAATGAATCCCTATCAGCATTTGAACTAGTCATCTCAATTATGGAAGAGAATTGAGAAGAATGAATCCACACTAAGAAGTTCAATCCACACACTAAGAAGTTCAATCCGCATAAGCTTAGTTTTCTAATCTCAAATGGTTGCCTATCATAATAAATAGTTGGAACTTTAAAACCATGGTTTGATCTCACATAAAGCCTTACAGTAAATTGATCTACCTCATCCAACACTTTAAGAATGTTGTCTTTGGAAATTTAGTCATGCAACACACAAGCTCTATAATTATCCCTTAAAGCCTTATTTGTAGAGGAAGACATAGAAGGCTAATACACATTAGAAGTGGGGGCACAACTATGGAATCTTTCCCACAAACACATTTAGATATAGGATACATCCACATAAGTCAAGACTCTATAGTGGCTAACTGATTCAATAGTTTTAAAGTGATACAAGTCTAACCTCTTATACAAGGATCCCAAATGTAGTGAAGTAAGAGGAAAGCTCATACTCTTACTAATTTTGATTACATAAGGAATAATTGAAGAGGACATTCTATCATTTGGACAACTTGGGAGAACATATCGAGTCAACCATATGATCAATAAAGCTACTAACTCATGAGTGTGATCTAGATACTTAGGAGGACTATTTTCACCTTTAATATTGAATTTTTTATAAAAGAGCCCTACCCAATTGAAGAAACGCTCCACTTGGAAGCTTTAACCTAGCTCTTAAACAAATCTATAAAGAATTCCTTGGAACGAAAGTCGTTTCTACCAACACAAGGAAGTTCCAAAAGAATGCACATATTTTCAAGGGTAAAAATAAACTCCCCTCAAGCAGTAACCATGGTATGTGAAAAATGTACTCCATCTTGCAAGAATAGCATGCCATACTTCAATTCTGTATTCCCTATGAATACGGAGTTTTACAATGACTCTTACAGCATTAAGGACTATAGCATTGCTGAGAGCAGTCACGTAAGTGGAATTCTTCAAAACTTTCTCTACCCATACATCCCAATCTTGGACCCATAATGAGTTAGATCTAAATTTAGTGATTAAAGTGGGGATTCTTCACGTTCAAATTTGAACTTTAATACTAACGTTCCTGGGATGGAACACATTTTATCTAGAACGGCTTCATTACAAATATGGTCCCAATGATAGCCAGCAGATGCACATGGATACCTATTTGCCTGTTTTGCACGCACTACTTCTTAAAAGCAATCTTCTCCTCATTCACTGATGACACCATTATCCCAATTTTTTGACGTAGAAGGTATTTCACCAGTTCTCCCTACTCGAATTTTCTTAGAAAGAGAGGTTGCAGCAGTATTTTTTTTCCTAGAGTAACCCTATTAGGCTTACCATAGCGAACTTTTGGGGTAAAACAAGTTTTGCCCATAAGATGAAGCAATAAAATTCCTACAAGCATAAACGACAAAGATAACCAGATAAGTATTCACGCATTATCATTCCTACTTATACAATAATATTCCATGCTTCTTTTTTTGTTTTTTTATCTTTGCCTCATATTTGTTTGTTTATTCCTAAGCCAAGCAAAACAAATAAGAATATTATATAAATGTATATGCATACATATATAAATAAATCATTAAATATACGATAAAAAACTCCCTCTCCAAAAAAAGCTAGCGAGAATGAAAATTTTTTTCCCTTAATTCCTTACAAGGGTTGTGTTTAAAAAAATATTAATTGAAAATAAAACTTATCTACTCAAAAAAATGATTAAAAAAAATCTTAGAGATTGAGTAGCCATTTTTAGAATTAGGTATTTGGTAGGTAATGGCATTCCCAACCTTTCTTCTATATTCGCACAAAGAATCCTAGTAAGTATAATATATACTAATGTTTATATATGAAGAAAATCAAAAAAATCAAAAAAAAGAAATTAGAACTATTGAAAGCTTGCAAAAGATTACATGACAAATGGAAAGGTGAGCATTATTATATTCAAAGGCTTACAAAGTTGTCAGGAGCCAAATATTTATCTGTCATTTGGATCAAAACCATGTCCTTCGTTTCTAGTAATGCTTAGACTTTTACCATTTTTATTTTTCTTATTAATCTTTCATACAACTTAAATCTCTTAACATATTGAACAATATTATTAAAAAGTTATAATCTTACAATGTAGAAAACATTAAGGTGATAACCTTTCCTTTTATCTACATCCTAACTTCAAACATTGATATGCAATTCAAGATTTATGTATAATGCATGCACCATTCTCACAATCTGATGATAAACCAAATCTAAATTTATTGTGCATGAAATTTTTATAATAAAATTTTTCTGCAGGGGGCAAACTATACTAAGTGTTTCAGGCTTTCCAAGCAAGGAAGTGCCCAGAGGTATTCCAAATGTAGAAGCGTCCCCAAACATATACATAAAAAAATCCTTTAGGGAAAACTATCTAGCAGCAATAATAATTTTTTTTCTTTCCTATGCAAGCTGCATTACAACAAATGAAATAAATAATAATAATAATAATAATAATAATAAAAATAATAAAATAAAAACAAAGAGCAAACAGTATAACAAAAACAAACACAATAGTGTTGTAAAGAGCACTTAATTGTTCAAGAAATTTTAGGAAAGAGCCTTTGAGAATTGATTGTGAATTTCTACAGAATTGTTCTGTTACATTTATAAACTTTAGGAATTATTTTCCTAGCAGGAATCTACCTCTTTAAATTTTCTTTTCAAATCTTTTCCTACATCTAATTACTTTTCCAATATATCTATGTTTCTCCCTCTTATCTTAAAGGTAGATAATTAACAATTACTTATAAATGATATTAATGAAAAACTAGTTGAACGGCTAAAGAGTTTTCTCTAGTAACTTTGGATCACATTTAACCAATTGCCTATCACATGGAGAAATCTTCTTTTTTGAAGATTTGTTATTATGATTATTATTTTTAGCTTATAACTTCATTAGCTTAATTAGAATGTTCACAATAGCTTTCATATTCTATGGAGTCCACAACAAATGCATGGTCAGGTGTTTAATATTTCTATTTTTTAAAAGACACTTCAAAGTTGTTAAAAGACATCATTTCCAAGCACCAAAATTAATGGATTGAAGTGATATATGATCAAGATATAAGTCATTTAAATGTTTCTACGCAATTTGATTTGTTTTTTTTATTCAAGCTTGGATGAACACAACTCAAAAACCCTATAATAATGATTATAATAAACGTAAAAATTTGCAAGTTATATATATATAAGCATTGTCTTGCTCATTACAATGTGCATCTCCTTATTTTATGCATAAAACTCCTTACAAGAATTTTTAAGCACGGGGCAAAATTTATATGCCCAATTTTGGTTAAATATTATTTTTGAAGTACTGTGTTACAAAAAAATTACACCAAGAGTATTCCAAGCATAGAAGTGCCCAAGGGCGTTCCAAGCATGGAAGCTCTTAGAGGTATTCAAATTGTGGAAATGCCTTGGGGTGTTCCAAGCACAAAAGCACTCAGGAGAGTTCAAAGTGTGGAAACACCTAAGAACAAGCATAAAACAGCTGTTTGTATGGGGAAGTAAAAGTAACTCAGAATAAATGGCCTTCACATTTGGGAAGTTCTAGAGAGCTTGGTTTGGTGGCTCAGATATGGAGATAATTAAGAGGACTTCCTCTTAACCTTTCCTTGAAGTACATATGCTTTATCTTTTTTTTCTTTCTTTGCTCCTTAAGAATACACATGACACACTATCAAGTGCCACTACTCCATTACCCAAAACTTATGCCCGCTACCCAACTACATGGTCATTCTTTTAATGTCCCATAAATCGTTCTTTTACTACTCTTCCATGACGAGGACGTTCTTTCATGATTGAACGTGTTCTTCTAACTACTCTTAAGAAAGTGCTCTTACTTAGTATAAATATGAGGGCTTTGAAGATTGGGAAGCAATAAAAAATCATTAGAAACCCAGTAGAGATTATACTAAAAGCTTTCTCAAGACTCCTCTATGCATTCTTTCTATTCAGCCTTCCCATTCATTGTAATCCGCCGCTTCCTTCACCCTTACTCATCTTTCACCACCTATCACCCAAAGCACTTACATTTTAAGGACTGCTCCAGTCTTCCTCTCTGCCTTCTAGCGCATTTTGATTTACTTATTACAACACTTTCGCTATTCCTACCAAAAGAACCCTATACACTTTTGAGTAAGAATATGTCCTTTACTAAAAATAAATTCCTTAATCTACATGTTTGTCATTATTATTTTGCTATATGTTTATCTTTCAACTCATTTGATATATTTTTTTGTAATTACTTTTTGAATATTCAAAAATGTCATAAATAAGTGTATTTTATGAAATATGATATTAGTCAACCATTCACTTTATAATTGTATATTATTGAAACCATATTGATACAATATTATTAAGTTGCAAATGTAGTGAGTTTTGAGATTTGTTTAGTTTTTCTCTTTTTTTTTGAATTTTTTATTATTCTTTTTATTAATGTTTAATTTTTTTTCTGATTAAATTTACAATTTTATCCTTTTTTTAGAAACAATTGTCATATAAGTAAGTATGAACTACCTATGGTTTTTTATATGCATGAATTTTTCTATTTTTTAAATTGATGTGATTTTTTGATTAAATTTTAGAAGTGCAATTGATTAGTATTGTTTTAATTTTACAAGGTTTCTTTGGGTTTCTCTTTCTAGAATTGTTTGTTCCTTTCTTCTTTAATTTTTCCACTTTAGTTTTTCTCTTCATTCCTTTCTTCCTCATTTTCTTTGTTTTTCTTTTTCTGTTTCTTTTTATTTTCTCAACTTATTTATCTTTTGAACCAAATCTCTAATTTTTTTACTATATTTGTTATTTTTTTTTCACTTTAAACTTTTTTGCATGTAACTAATTAATATATATATATATTTAATTTTTCAACTTATTTTATTTTTAAGAGGAGAAATAGCACCATTTGTGAATTTTTATCTGTGTTTTCAATACGATAATAATCTCCAAGTTAACTATACAGATAGCCACCAAAATATCTATTAATTTTTGGATATTTATCTTTATTATTAGTGTAAACTAATTTTATATTTTATCCACACATTAAATCATTGTGTCTTGAACGCATAACATGGGTTACACTCTAAGTAACTTAAAAGAAGCTTTGTACGATTATATAAATGATTGACAATTAGTTGTCCTCATTGTTTGACATTTGGCGTTAGTAGAGCCTCTTTGTAGAGGGCAGGTGGGCTGAACTAGCCAAGCGCCTAACTTGGGTGGCCTTTAGTGTTAAGCTTGGGTTGGGACTTAGGTGGGCCTCCGGCCCACATCTTTAGGCTTCACTCTGTCAATCTTCTTTATTGTTTCAGTATTCTGCCCAATATGGTTATTATTTTTTTTTTTATTTTTCTCTCGAGAGTTCCATTCAGATTTCCAGTCTTAGCTTCACTCTTTTCAGTTTTTCTTTAATCTTTTAGTATTTTGCCCAATATGATTACCTTTTTTTTTTTAAATTCTTTTGAGATTTCCATTTCGTTTGGTTACCCTTTCCTATTTGTATTCTCTTAGAGATTTCTAGCCTTATCTCAAGAGTCACACGTGGCATATTTGGTTTATTAAAATTTGCAAGGAACGACTAGACATTGTACGGCCATCAAACGTGGCTTGCCTCCAATCCTTAATGTGTTTGTCTTTTGCAGAATGTCCTCTCAATGTCAATCGTTAGATTCCCATCATCATCATTGCTGACTTTGTTTTGGGTCTGACCCGCTCCCTCGCAGAGTTTTTCACGTTCGTCTATTTTATTTAGGATGGTTTCGCTTCTGGGGTTTCCTCATTTATTTTTGCTACGTCTTTGCCTGCTTTTTCTTTTTATAGGTTACTATTGTTGTTGCTCTCTTGCGTTTTTATATGTATCGTTCCTGTTCATTTTCTTTTTTATTTGTTGCGATTCACTTTTTGTTTCGGATTTCTTTTTCGTTTTCTTACTCTATATGTGGGTTTTATTATTTTAATGACTTCTACTTTGTGTTTGTCATGGTTTTTTTTTTGGTTGTTAATCATTTCTGTTTTTAGGATTTCTTTGTATTTGCCACGATTTGGTTTTATAACCATTGTTGCTTGGACTTTTAAATTTGATGACATCAATGTTGCCTTTAGTATAAATGTTCATTTCAATATTGTGTAAAATCCACGAATTACATTTGTATTCTATGTAAAAGATCATCAAGTATTTATTTTGCCAAATAAAGGTCTAAATGAGAAATAAATATCACAAAAAATAATAAACTTTTAATTCATAAAAAGTGATAATAATCTACTACATAACAACAGTGGAATTAGTATTAAACATTTATCACTAATATGGATTACTATACCTAATTAGTGTTTAAAGACACTATACTTTTCAATGACAGTGTATTATCTATTTTTACTGCTTTGGTTTTATATTAAATTATTTTATTTTCACTTACTGTTTATATATTACTGAGTCAAGGAGTTATTTTATATGTTCTTATTATTGATTTTTTTCCCTCTCTTAATTTTTTTCCCCTATAGCAAACTTTAGTAAGGTAGTTGGTTATTCAGGTACGGTCCAGTTTTAAATTACATTTTATCTAAAGTTGAACATTTGGTTTTATAATGATTACTGTCTGGATTATCACCTTTAATGCTTAGCATTTTCTATAGCCATGTTTTTGTTCTTCATAAATGATTAGTATTCTTTTACAATGGCCTTATACCAAAAACCTGTTTCTTTATCATCTAAAGCTAATTCTCAAATAAGCTTTTGTGTCATATTATAACATTGATCCACATAATTTATCATGAATTATGAATAAATGATAGACTGCTTATTGACTTAACCTGAACATTGTCTAGAATTCGAAGATTAGTGTTGCCTTTCATTTAGTATTGACGATCAGTAGACGCCAATAACATATATTGTAAACCATTTTCACTTACTTTGATTTTCATATGCAGCATATTATTTTGTTTTCTCTTATGTTTATTTATTGAGTTTCCTTTTCATCTTCTACATTGTTAATTGCAAATTTTTAGTTGTTGATTACTATATTTGCTTAATTGCTTATCTGTGTTTCACAATTAAATATTAGATAGATATGTAGTGATGGAAAAAAGCAAAACAGGTGGAGACAATAGGTTAAAAATATTGAAAGAGAGAAACAATTACAAGATTAGAAAAATTGTTAACAGCAATAGATTTGTGCCTTATCATAACACTACAATAAGTAGACAAAGTATGTCTCATTCACCTCAACCTAATGAAATCAATTTTATGACAACTAGAAACCCTCAATCACCTTCTAATTCCTGCCAATTTAACCAAACATCCAACAGTATTAATCTACTGCCTAACGGCCATGTCACAGTTGATTCAACTGGAAATCCTGAAGATGAATTGGAAACAATTTTAGTTGAGCCCATTACAATTGAGTCAAGTATGGGTTTGCCAAATGATACATCTAACCCAAGGCAGATAAACTTTCTGACCGCCTTTATAGCCAATTCCAGTAATTATCTTATAGGTAATGCTGAATCAATGACTAACAGTCTTTTTTGTACACAAGTAAGTAGGTAATTAAACACTCTCATAACAACTTTTGCAAATGATATCAAACAAATGTGCAACGGCACATCAACAGAGCAAGATTTTAATTTTGTTCATCGGAATTGCCTTTTTGCATAATGGGTGAACAAAAATGGATGAAGTATAGACAGTTATAGATTAGTCTTCGTCTTGCTAAAATCCAAAAATAGATTTTGTATATGTAAATGAATGCTCCTCAATATTAAAAGATTGATAAGCACTTCCCTATCCTGCTCAAACAACCCACATTTTTTAAATGTATATTGCATACACAATTTGTTTTTAAACCCAGCACGAAGCATGGGTCCTATTTTAGTTATATAATTAAAGGAAGCCCAAGGGATTTCCAAAGGTCGACGAGTGGTGGGCTTTACATTAGATGCGTGTCTTTTTCAAGATCATTTCACACGTCATTTGAAAAGTGTTTTGGGATGTTTGGTTTGACTTTGACTTAGGGTTAACAGGCTACATGCCTGCATCATTTTACACTGACCATGGGGTTTTTTCCTCCTTGCCTCACCCCTTTCTTTCTACCCATGTTTCTTTTGTCTTTCCATTGTGACGTAAGAGTTTTTGGTTTATGGGAATTTAGACCCAACGGCTCCATTTTCCTCCATTTTGTCTTTCCTTTCTTACTTGAATTCGGTGTTGTGTTCTAGTTTTTCGACCCTATCTTCTCAATGTCAATCATGAATCTTTAATTGTCCTTACTAGAGGTGTTTAGGGGGTTTCATAAGTTTATTGTGGCATTTTCACTTTTTTTTTCTTCTTCCTTCTGTTTGCGTTCTTTTTCTTTTTCTTTTTCTATCTATCTTTTTATGTGTTTCTATGTTTAGCGATTCAATTCCACTTTTTGGGGTTCAACACCATTTGTCTTCTTTGGGTTGTTTCAGATTTCTTACATTTTCTTTGTTTTTTACCTTGCTTTGTTATTAGTTATAGGTTTCAAATCTCCTTGGTTCCAGTTGCTAGAGCCTCTAATTGGGAAAAATTGGACTTTGGAAGATTTTGAATCATATCTTGTTTTATTGATAATAACTAATTTTGTTCTTGCAATTTTTTTTTTGTTTTGGTCTTTCTGTTTTTCTTGTTTTGGATAGAGGCAAAAAAATCAGTGTTTTATTCTCTAATTATGTCTTTTTTTCAAGGTTATTTGAAATCTATTCAGCTTCCATTAGAGGTAGTTAAAGTATGGCATTCTAAGTTTTGGGCTATTTAATTTGTTATATTGGATATAGTTGAGCGAATGTTACCATTTTCAAGGGTTTCATTAGCATAAAATATGAAATTCTTATTTATTTTCTTATAAGATAGGGTAAGTATTGAGTTTCAGAAAAATTTAAGGTGAATCATTAGGAGAAAGGTGCATTGCATTTGATTAATTCATAAATTGGTGTATTGTTAAATTGAGATAAGAGTTGAAATGATCGAAAATGGGGTGACTGACACGTGAAATATATATTATTTGTCACGACCTGGTATTTCCTTCGAGCTCGTGACAACCGCTATTATGTCTCAATAGACATTCATTATCCGAAATGTCAACCGAAACCTCGCAAGGCTCTTGCATCAATTTTACGTCTTTCATGTGAGCAACAGTTACTAAATATCATGTTTTAAAGGAATATAAACTATTTTTAAATAAAAAACAAACAAAAATAACTTCTCCCATACAGGGGTATTTTGGTTATTTTTATCAAAAAATTTTGAAACCTGGTGAAAATACAGCAAACGATTGAAAAATATACATTTCTTATCTAAAAATAATTTTAGTAATCTAAATCATTCATTTAAAATGAAATTTTGGCTAATCAAACTAAATAAAAATATTAAATAAAATATTCTATTTTCTTATAAAATAATATTTATAGAACTCTACGTAAATAATTTTTGTAACGTAAAAGCAAAATAAATTCATATATATAATAGCATACTAAACCAGGTATACAAAAATATTCTATAATGATATGTGGGCTCCAAAATAACCGTAAATATACAAGACTATAGATCTTTGATTTCTAAGGATGCAAATCCAAAAGCAACCATCGACAAAATCAGCTGTCTACATACTGTCCTGAGCCTGAAATAGATAAAAATAAGAGGTGGGTTTTTACAAACCCAGTGAGTAAGCAAAATTCATCTATAACATCTAAAGTCGAGTAAATGGAGACAGTTAAATCATCCCATCATAATATAGCTCATAACATTCAAAACTCATTTCAATTCCTATAAAATAATTACATTTCATCAAAATAATCAACAAGGCTTATGATTCTCTTAAAAACTTGACTTGTGCCAAAACTTATACTCGGTGACACCTTGGTCCAAGCATCCAACCGAGTCCACCAAGGATGTTAAAACAACATATACCATAAAATATGTTTTTACTTTTAAAATATAGTCATTCCTTGGTGTTGATTAAGTTTCATTCTCACGTGATAGTTCGGCGTGAAGTGAACTCTAAACTTACCTTAGGAGATATCCTCCGCGCGTCTCATACTAAGGTAAAATATAACGGGGTTTACCGTGCCCCTCTAATAGGCTAGTCCACGAAAACTCGCCCACTGCAGTAAGTTAAATACATAACCCACCAAATCAATAAAATTTCGGCAGCATAACATGGCTAATATAGTACTATCCAACCTGTTAATGTAAGACAAAACAATTTATATAATTCACAAAACCACAATTTCAGCCATTCATGCTACCACAATTTCATAAGCCATCAATTCAAATCATGTATATATATATATAATACGAATGTATAGCCTCCACTTACTCTATTTCGAAAATCAACATTTAGTTTCAGAATAATTTATAAATCTCATTCATTTAACCAACATTTAAAATGTAAAACAAAATAATTTGCAAATTAAGTGCCTTATTCTTTAAAATCTTAAAACAAGTATAAACCACTTTAGATAATTAAGATGAACATCTGATTACTCACTATAGTAGGAGTTTGGAGTACTCTTATTCTTGGTCCTCGGGCACAATATCTTTACCCTTATCAGAGGGCTCACCACCTATACATAATACACGACACGTAATTCAATATATTTGTGCCAAACTGTTATAAAACTATTTCAAGCTCTATATGAATGCATGACATTGAATGAGAATTGTTTGAATAATCACTTAAAGACGGTGTTCTACGTAGGTTCAATTATGATCGGACTGAATTGGCATTCGACCTAACTCGCACTATGCCTTGTTTAATTAGCCAAAACATCCAATTCAACTCCAAATATTTTCATTACACTTCCAATATTCCAAATACACCAAAGTACCTCAATGAGCTTAATTGTGACTTAATTCACTGTAATCGAAATTCATTCCGATTTCGATATCCGACACCATAAATCATCAATTACGAGCTAAATAACATGAAATACAACAAAATCCATCATCAACATGTCACCTAATAAATTCGGCCAAAGAGGGTTATTGAAGAACATGTGATTTTCTTGCTTGTTTTTCCTTCCAAACATCACAAAATAACTAAAAACACTAGGATATTGTGAAATCTAGCAAAATTCATCACCAAAACTTCTCTCTCTAGATTTGGCCAACAACGGTTCTGTCATGACCCGAAACCTCCCTCAGGCCCATGACAACCGTCGCGACGTCCCGATTGACACTCATTACCCGGAATGCCAATCAGAACCCCGCAAGGCTTACATATCAGTTTCTTGCCTTTCTTGTGAGCAATCGTTTTTAAATATTATGTTTTAAACAATTACTAGTCGTTTTTGGCTCAAGTAAATCAAAAGACAAAAATATATCATTTTTTATATAAAACAATATTTATAGAAACATGTGTAAGTAAAATAAATTCATACATACAATAATTTACAAAGTTATAATGTACAATAATAATTACAATGACAAGTGGCCCCTAAATACACCAAGTGTTGGTGATAGTAATCTACTGTCTGTGAGATAGAGGGGTCAATTGGAATCCTCGACAAAATCGGTATCTACAAGCTACCACAGGCCTAAAATATTTGGAAAGGAGGTGGGTGAGATTTTTCAATCCCAATGAGTAAACAGACATTATCATATATATCTAAAGGCGAGTAAAATGGAGGCAAGTTTAAACAACAAATTACAAACCATTTCATAAGGTTTTTCAATTTATTTCTTAAACCATAAAATATTTGTAATTTACCAAAACAATTGTTAAGGCTTCTGACTTTTATTAAAAATAAGGCTCAAGCCAAAATTAATCCTCGGGGATACCTTGGCCGAGGCATCTAACCGAGTCTGCCAAGGTTGTTAAGATATTTACATGTGAAACATATTTTTATTTTTAAAACAAGCCGTTCCTTGGCGTTGGCAGAGTTACACATTCACGTGGGGGTTCGACGTGAAGTGAGCTTTAACATTATCCCGGGAGTTACCCTCCTCGCCTCTACAACCGGAGTAACTATATAACCGGGTTTACCGTGCACCTCTAATAGGCAGTCCACGGAAACCCATCACTGCAGTGACTAACCTACCAATTTTAATAAAATTTCGATAGTATAACGTGGCTTTTATTTATTTACTCAACCTGCATAGTAAAAACAGCTTACATTTATTCTCAATGCAATTATAAAATATAGCCACATATACTCACATATCATAAGCCATTGATAGTAAAATATATATTTCAAAATAATTGATAGCCTCCAATTACTCAATTTCATAATCAACACAATATATTTTTATTTGTCACATTTATTTCTAAAACATCAAAAATCCTGTTTTAATCTCATTTTCGTTTCATAAAATACATAAAGAGCATTTAAAAATAAACTCTAGATAATTTACAATAATAATAGGTTTACTCACCGTTTGTTCAAACTAAATGCTTTCTAGGTGCCCCGATCACTGTTCGTCGGGTACGACTCATTGCCTTTATCGGAAGGCTCTCCTCCTAAACACATTGCAAAATTTGCCTAATTCACCACATTGATGCTAAATCACTATATAATTGACTTAAATCCTATACTAATGCATGGTATGAAATGCAATAGCCTAAAACGGCTTAAACGCGGTATTAACCTATTTTTGGCACTTTACCCATTAAATTGCTAACGCGCTCCATTTTAGCTTTAAATTGTCCCATTTTCTCTCCAACATTTCTAACCATTAAATATCAGCCAATAACCCTATAAAATCACCAAAATCAGCTCACTTTCCTCCTTGAAAAATTTGGTAAAAAATGGGACATTTACTCGGTTAATTTTCCACTTTGTTTTTCAATCACATTTAACCATTTTTCATCATTTTCTCTTCATTTCTCTTAGAATAAAAATCAGTTCATCATCATTGTACATCAATGCATATTCAGCCAAGGATGGGTATTTTGAAAATTTCATGCTTTCTTGCCCAATTTAATTTCTATACACATTTAACTAACTAAAACTACCAATTTAACTAAAAATCAAAACCTAAAAATTCCAAAATCTCTCCCCTAGAATTTCGGCCAGCCCTTGGTTTCACTTTTTGATCTCTCTCCTCAAGCATGCTTAATGGAAATAAAGGCATAAGAAAGGTAGAAATCAAGCTAAAATCGAAAAATCTTACAGTTAGATACGTAAACGGTCGAAAAACGTGATTTTCCCTTTGAATTTTTTAGTTTTCCTTTGGTTTTTCTCTTTTCTTCCTTTCCTCTCTATTTTCTCTCTTGTTCTCTCCTTATGGCCGGCCAGCACTTAATATGGGGTTTAAATGGGCTAACTTTTCATTAAAATAATATTAAATCATTAAAAAGTGCCATATGTCACTTTCCCATTGGCCTGTTTTTAAAATTTCATCCATTTGTTTCCAAATTTTCACCATACACTTGTCCCACATATCCATAGCTTAGATAAAATTCTCAGACTTATCCAAAGTCTTGGTGGAGTAATTTTTAAAATTTACACTTTCGCACCCGTAAAAGTGAAAAATTACATTTTTGCCCCAAAAACTGAAAAATTGCCCATAGATATGTTTTTCATCCCTTATACTCATACCATTCTCCAATTTGTCAAATTGGATCTAAATTCTCTCAAAATCTCAAATTTTGTCCGTGGGTGGTAAAATTACGATTTTGCCCATACACTCCAGAAATCACTAAAATTAAACTTTTTCACTTCTTATCATTAAATTATACTCCAAATAGTTAAGCTTGGTCAAAAATTTCACTCCATGATCAAATTATTATCTTAGGTGGCAAAATGACGATTTTACCCCTGAACATCAAAATTTCTAATTTTTTTCTCAAATGAACCCTTGAACTCCGAACAATCATTTTTAGTCATTCCTGGACTGTAAAATATTAAATTTCATCCTACGATTCCTATTTGAACTAGTTCGAGGTTAAATCAACTCAAGTGTATCGTTAGGTATAATACCGGGTTTCGTATATTCTTAAGAACTTTTCTAGCGTAATAACATGCTACTCAGTGCATGTATGTCATGACATGTGTTTATAGGGTCGGGTTTTTCAATTTTATCCCCCTTAAAATAAAATTTTGATTTCAAAATTTCACGTACCAGATTCGACAAATAGATACGGGTATTGGTTCCTCATCTGATGCTCTACTTCCCATGTCATTTCCTCCATTCGAGCACTTTTCCACAACACTTTGACCATTGAAATACTCTTGTTCCTCAATACTCGATCCTTTCGATCCAAGATACTCACAAGTTGCACCTCGAACTTCAAAACGTCATGCAACTCGATCGGAGGTGCTTCGAGGATGTGAGAGGGATCTGGTACATATTTCTTAAGCATGGAGACATGGAAAACGTTGTGGATCCGATCTAACTCCGGAGGTAGTTCTAGTCTATACGCCACTGGCCCAATTCTTTCAATAATACGAAAAGGTCCAATGTATCTCGGATTGAGCTTTCCTCGCTTTGCAAACCGGATCACACATTTCATCATTTAACAAGATATCATAATTTACCACAATAATATAATCAAATAAAACTTAATACCACAAAGCATTCAAATTATTACCTTTCCAAGGAGAAACCTTAAGAAAAACTCTATCATCGATCTCAAACTCCAAGTCTTTTCTCCGTTTATCTGCATAGCTCTTCTACCTATCCTAGGCTACCTTTAGCCTCTCTCGTATAACCTTGATCTTGTCATTAGTTAGATCAATCAATTCAATTCCACACTAACTAACTTTCTTTCACCCACTTCATCCCAACAAAGTGGAGTACGACATTTCCTTCCATATAAAGCTTCGTACGGTGCCATACCGATGCTAGATTGGAAGCTGTTGTTGTAAGCAAATTTCACTAACGGCAAGTGTCTATCCCAACTCCCAAGGAAATCCATGACACAAGCCCTCAACATATCCTCCATAGTCTAGATAGTCCTCTCTGACTGACCATCCGTTTGTGGGTGAAAAGCAGTGCTAAATTTCAATTTGGTTCCGAGAGCTTCTTGAAATTTCAGCCAAAATTGAAAAGTGAATCGAGGATCTCAGTCTGACATTATAGAAACGAGAACTCCATGTAGCCTCACAATCTTATCTATATAGAGCTGAGCCATCTTTTCAATAGAGTATGTACTATGGACAGCTAAAAAGTGAGCGAACTTAGTCAACCGATCTACGATCACCAAGATCGCATTCTTTCCCCTCCGTGTCCGCGGCAATCCCAAAACAAAATCCATAGTTACATGCTCCCATTTCCACTCGGGAACAGGTAAAGACTGAAGTGTACCTGCTGGCCTCTGATGCTTCGCCTTAACTTGTTGACATACGAGACACTTTGCTATGAATTCTACTACGTCTCGCTTCATACCCGGCCACCAATAATTCTCCTTGATAGTCCTATACATCTTGGTGCTTCCCGGATGTAATGCATAGGCAGATGAATGGGCTTCTTCTATGATTGCCTGTCTCAGCTGGTTTCCCTCAGGAACACAAACTCGATCCCTAAACACCAAGACGTTATCTTCTCTGAATCTGAACTCACTGACTCCCCCATCGGTCAATTTTTGAATTTCTTTTCTTAACTCATCATCAGACCTCTGAATGTCCTTGATCTGATTAAGTAACGAAGGTCGCACAATGAAGCTTGCCAATAAGGATCCATCCTCACCATTTCTCAACTGGACCCCAAGAGATTGCATCTCTAATAATGTTGGAAAATAACAACTTTGAAGTGCTGCTAAAGACGATGAAGACTTACGACTTAAGGCATCAGCTACAACGTTCGCCTTTCCCGGATGATAGTCTATCACCAAGTCATAATCTTTTATCAACTCCAACCATCGCCTTTGCCTCAAATTAAGCTCCTTCTGAGTGAGCAAATATTTTAAACTCTTGTGATCCGTAAATACCCGACAATGCTCACCATACAAGTAATGCCTCCAGATTTTTAAAGCAAACACCACAGCTACTAACTCTAAATCATGGGTAGGGTAATTTGCTTCATGCCTCTTTAGTTGTCTAGAAGCATAAGCCACAACTTTTTCATTCTACATCAGTACGCACCCCAACCCCAACTTTGAGGTATCACTATAAACTACAAATCCCTTACCACTCACAGGAAGTGTTAAAATGGGAGCGGAGGTTAACCGGTTCTTTAGCTCCTGAAATTGATTCTCACAAACATCATCCCACACAAACTTAACTCCTTTACGAGTTAGACTAGTCAAAAGAGCTGCTATTAAGGAAAACCTCTGAATAAACCTTCGATAATAATCGGCTAATCCGAGGAAACTATGAATCTCCGTCACTGTCTTAGGTTGCTCTCATTGTAAAATTGCCTCTATCTTCTTGGGATCAATATATATTCCAGCTCCCGATACTACGTGTCCCAAGAATACCACTTCCTATAACCAAAACTCACACTTCGAAAACTTTGCATACAACTGTCTTTCCCGCAAAGTCTGTAATACTATACGCAAGTGGGTAGCGTGCTCATCATTATCTCTCGAGTAAACCAAGATGTCATCAATGAACGCAATAATAAACTTGTCCAAGTAAGGGTGAAACACCCTGTTCATGAGGTCCATAAAAGCTACCGGTGCGTTAGTTAACCTGAAAGGCATGACCAAGAACTCATAATGACCGTACCGAGTCCTAAACGCTGTCTTGGGTACATCCTATTCTTTAATCCTCAACTGATGATACCCAGACCTCAGATCAACCTTAGAAAACACTTTAGCACCTTGTAATTGATCGAAAAGATCATCAATCCTCGGCAACGGATACTTGTTCTTAATGGTCATTTTGTTAAGCTGTCAGTAATCTATACATAACCGAAATGTACCATCTTTCTTTTTCACAAATAAAATCGGTGCTTCCCACGGAGATGTACTAGGGCGTATAAAACCCTTGTCCACTAACTCTTGTAATTGTACTTTCAACTCCTTCAACTTTGTCGGAGCCATTCTATATAGAGGAATAGAGATAGGAGCAGTACCCGGAAGTAAGTCAATGGTGAATTCTAACTCACGATCGGGAGGAAGTCTCGGTAATTCATCAGAAAATACATAAGGGAACTCACTTACTACGGGGAAATTCTCTAACTTAGGTTCCTCCATCGATATATCAATCACGTGAGGCAAGTATGCCGGATATTCCTTTCGTAACCAATTTCAAAGCTTTGAGGGCCGAGATTACACAAAACGGTAATACTCGACGCTCCCCCGTAAATACAACTTCTACTCCCTCTAAACTCTAGAGAATCACTTTTTTCTTAAAATAATCCACCTTTGCTCGATGAGTGGACAACCAATCCATACCCAAGATCAAATCAAAGTCTCGAATCTCCAAAGGGATTAAATCACCCATAAATTTTTCTTCCCTAACTTTAGTACCACAGTCTCTATAAGACGTATTTCTTACTAACCATTCGCCTAGAGGAGTATGCACTATAATCTCTTCCTCTAATGGTGATAGGTTCCTATATGAGAATGATGCAAATGATATGCTCACGTATGATCTATCGGAGCCTGAATCTATCACAACATGTGCATCTCTATCAAACACAATCATAGTACCTGTCACTGTGCTAGGTCTAACTCGGGCTTCATCCTTAGTCACTGCAAAAACCCTGATCAAAATCTAGGGCTGCGGTTTGGAAGATGGTTGCTCTGGGGTATTACTCCCCATGCTTGACCGTATCACTAGGCCTTGTCTGAACTGTGATCCCGAAGTGTCTCTTCGCGGTATACTAGAATGAGTCGGAGGAGTAAAAGTAGCTACTGTACCCCGTCTCAACTGAGGATAATCTCTCTAGATATGCCCCTGTTGCCCGCATTGAAAACATTTTACAAGCTTTCTACATGACCCAACATAAAATCCTCTGCAATTATGGCATCTGTCCAATCCTTTTGAAGTCCCCCTTTGATTACTCATCACTGGCCGATCAAATCTAGAAGATCTCGGCTGTGACTGCTGAGATGGAGGTCTAGTGGATGCCATAGACGCTGAGGTAGTACTTCTTGCAGTAGATGTCGAATCTTTACCTCTTTTTGAAGACTGACCCGGGAACGTAGGCGGATTCCTTTTCTTTGCAAACTCAGCTCGGATCCGTCTATTCTCAATGGCGAGCTTCTCAACCCGTAAGGCCATCTGTACAACTTCCTTATACGACTCATTGCCAGTCACTATCATACGCTCCCGTATCTCATTACGGAGTCCCTCCTCAAAGTATTTTACCTGGTCTTGCTCTAATCTCACCAATCAGGTACATAAAGCATCAGCTCGTTAAAATGAGTTTCATACTCCTCAATGGTCATGTTCCCTTGTTTCAAGCTCAAGAATTCTCTCTTTTTCTCTTTCTAATGGAAATAAGTGTAATACTGACCATCGAACTCTCAAAGGAAATCTGTCCAAGTCAGCGGTATAGGAGAGCGAGACTTTACTGAATTCCATCAAGTACGGGCTCTCTTATCAAATAACCGTGTAGCCACCTTCAATTTCATCTCATCATCTAATCCCATATCTGTCAGTGTCTCCGATAACTGAATAACCCAATCCCTAGCTGCGGTCGCATCCAACTCACCAGTAAACGAGACACAACCTAACTGTCTAGCTTCCTTCAAATTCTTAGAAATGGATACATCCGGTGTCTGGGATGGAGTAAGAGGTGGTGGTACTGGGGCTATTACAGGGGAAACAGCGGGTGGAACTAGACCAGCCTGAGCCTAACCCGTAAGAGCAGCGAGAAAAGTCGCTAATGCCTGAGCTGCCTCTGGTGACATGGCAGGTACGCCAAGAGCAGCAACAGGTGGTGGAGGAGGTACAGGAATGTCAATAGACTCAGCAGTAGGAACTACTCTAAAAGATGACGCAGCCAACTCCTCTTCTATGGAATCTGGGTGACTTTGTCTAGGGCGACCTCTTCCTCTACCGGTAGATCTAGTGATAGGTGGTAACTCACGTCGAGGAGGCATAACGATTTACAAAAAGAACGAAATTGGTTTAGACGACTTAAGACTCTATATGCAACTACATGCAACTAACTAATCTTAACTGAGCCACACTGACATTGTAAATTATTTTAAAATAACTTTAAATCCAAGAACTTTAAAAATCAAAAACTTCTTTCAAAACCATAAGCTTTTAAACCGAAGGCTCTGATACCAATTGAAATGTCACGATCCAGAACCTCCCTCAGGTCCATGATAATCGCCGCGACGTCCTAATTGACACTCATTACTCGAAATGCCAATCAGAACCTCGCAAGGCCTACATATCAGTTTCTTGCCTTTCTTGTGAGCAATCGTTTTTAAATATTCCGTTTTAAACAATTACCAGTCGTTTTTGGCTCAAGTAAATCAAAAAACAAAAATATATCATTTTTTATATAAAACAATATTTATAGAAACACGTGTAAGTAAAATAAATTCATACATACAATAATTTACAAAGTTATAATGTACAATAATAATTACAATGACAAGTGGCTCCTAAATACACCAAGTGTTGGTGATAGTAACCTATTGTCTGTGAGATAGAGGGGTCAACTGGAATCCTCGACAAAATCGGTATCTACAAACTACCACAGGCCTGAAATATTTTGAAAGGAGGTGGGTGAGATTTTTCAATCCCAATGAGTAAACAAACATTATCATAAATATCTAAAGGCGAGTAAAATGGAGGCAAGTTTAAACAACAAATTACAGACAATTTCATAAGGTTTTCAATTTATTTCTTAAACCATAAAATATTTGTAATTTACCAAAACAATTGTTAAGGCTTCTAACTTTTATTAAAAACAAGGCTCAAGCCAAAACTAATCCTCGGGGATACCTTGGCCAAGGCATCTAACCGAGTCCGCCAAGGTTGTTAAGATATTTACATGTGAAACACATTTTTATTTTTAAAACAAGCTGTTCCTTGGCGTTGGCCGAGTTACACATTCACGTGAGGGTTCGACGTGAAGTGAGCTCTAACACTACCCCGGGAGTTACCCTTCTCGCCTCTACAACTGGAGTAACTATATAACCGGGTTTACCATGCCCCTCTAATAGACAGTCCACGGAAACCCGTCACTACAGTGACTAACCTACAAATTTTAATAAACTTTTGACAGTATAACGTAACTTTTATTTATTTACCCAGCCTGCATAGTGAAAACAACTTACATTTATTCTCAATGCAATTATAAAATATAGCCACATATACTCATATATCATAAGCCATTCATAGTAAAATATATATTTCAAAATAATTGACAGCCTCAAATTACTCAATTTCATAATCAACACAATATATTTTTATTTGTCACATTTATTTCTAAAACATCAAAAATCCCGTTTTAATCTCATTTTTGTTTCATAAAATACATAAAGAGCAATTAAAAATAAACTCTAGATAATTTACAATAATAATAGGTTTACTCATCGTTTGTACAAACAAAATGCTTTCTAGGTGCCCTGATCACTGTTCTTCTGGTACGACTCCTTGCCTTTACCGGAAGGCTCTCCTCCTAAACACATTGCAAAATTTACCCAATTCACCACATTGATGCTAAATCACTACATAATTGACTTAAATCCTATACTAATGCATGGTATGAAATGCAATAGCCTAAAAGGGCTTAAACGCGGTATTAACTTATTTTTGGCACTTTACCCGTTAAATTGCTAACGCACTCCATTTTAGCTCTAAATTGTCCCATTTTCTCTCCAACATTTCTAACCATTAAATAGCAGCCAATAACCCTATAAAATCACCAAAATCAGCTCACTTTCCTCCTTGAAAAAATCGGTCAAAAATGGGACATGTACTCGGTTAATTTTCCACTTTGTTTTTCTATCGCATTTAACCATTTTTCATCATTTTCTCTTCATTTCTCTTAGAATAAAAATCAGTTCATCATCATTGTACATCAATGCATATTCAGCCAAGGGTGGGTATTGTGAAAATTTCATGCTTTCTTGTCCAATTTAATTTCTATACACATTTAACTAACTAAAACTATCAATTTAACTAAAAATCAAAACCTAAAAATTCCAAAATCTCTCCCCTAGAATTTCGGCCAGCCCTTGGTTTCACTTTTTGATCTCTCTCCTCAAGCATGCTTAATGGAAATAAAGGCATAGAAAAGGTAAAAATCAATCTAAAATCGAAAAATCTTACTGTTAGACGCGTAAATGGTCGAAAAACGCGATTTTCCCTTTGAATTTTCTAGTTTTCCTTTGGTTTTTCTCTTTTCTTCCTTTCCTCTCTATTTTCTCTCTTTTTCTCTCCTTATGGCCGGCCAGCACTTAATATGGGGTTTAAATGGGCTGACTTTTCATTAAAATAATATTAAATCATTAAAAAGTGCCATGTGTCACTTTCCAAGTGGCCCATTTTTAAAATTTCATCCATTTGTTTCCAAATTTTCACCATACACTTGTCCCACATATCCATAGCTTAGATAAAATTCTCAGACTTCTCCAAAGTCTTTGTGGAGTAATTTTTAAAATTTACACTTTTGCCCCCGTAAAAGTGAAAAATTACATTTTTGCCCCAAAAATTGAAAAATTGCCCATAGACATATTTTTCATCCCTTATACTCATACCATTCTCCAATTTGTCAAATTTGATCTAAATTCTCTCAAAATCTCAAATTTTGTCTATGGGTGGCATAATTACGATTTTGCCCCTACACTCCAGAAATCACCAGAATTAAACTTTTTCACTTCCTATCATTAAATTATACTCTAAATAGTTAATCTTGGTCAAAAATTTCACTCCATGATCAAATTATTATCTTAGGTGGCAAAATGAAGATTTTGCCACTGAACATCAAAATTTCCAATTTTTTTCCCAAATGAACCCTCGAACTCCGAACAATCATTTTTAGTCATTCTTGGACGGTAAAATATTAAATTTCATCCTACGATTCCTATTTGAACTAGTTTGAGGTTAAATCAACTCAAGTGTACCGTTAGGTACAATACCGGGTTTCGTCTATTCTTAAGAACTTTCCTAGCGTAATAACACGCTACTCAATACATGTATGTCATGACATGTATTTAGAGGGTCGGGTTTTACAGGTTCCCTCTTGAAAACTTGAACTTCAGCCATGGAGAATGAAAAAGAATGGATGGGAAAGGTAGATCACGAGCTAAATTTAAAAAATCTTACATTTACTTGCTTGATTCCATGAAATCCAACAATTTCTCTTGAATTTTTCCTTCCTAGGGTTTGTTCTTCTCTTTTTCTCTTTGTTCCCTTGCTTGGCCGGCCATAAGAGTGTGAATGTGAGGGTTTTAAGTGAGTTTATATAGGCAATTAAAATAATATTAAAGCTTGACACTTGTTACCTTTTATTTGGTCCATGTTTAAAAACTTAACAATTAAGCATTTCATTCCCACCACATATAATCTCTCACTTAAACAAAATAATGGGTGAAATTCATGGGTTTGACAAGTGTTATGGTGGTGTAAAATTCTAAAATTTTCAATTTCGTCCTCATGGACACTTAAAATGATCGTTTTACCCCTATGTTCGAAAAAATATCAAAATTGAAATTTTTTACTTCTCAAATTCAAATAATGCTCTAATTAATCAAATTTAGTTAAAATATCATCCAGCATTCCAATTTTGCCCTTGGGTGGCAAAATGACCATTTTGCCCCTATGTTATGAAAATTCCTAATTTGACTTCAAATTAATCCTTGAATTCTGAATCATCATATTAAGGCATTCTAAGATTCAATAACTCTTAAATACATCGTAAAATCTTTATTTGGCCTAGTTCGAGGCTTTAATCGACTTAATTGTACCACTAGGTACAATACCGACTTTTAACGATTTTTTGATACATTCACTTATGCAAACATTCTATCAAGCACATGAATGACATGACAAGTATATAATGGAGTAGGGCTTGACAATATTTTTCTCATTGTTTTTTACTTGTAGTGCAATGGATCGGTTTATGATGTGTTATGCTTTATTTGAAGAAAGATCATATTGATGCAAGATCATTATGCTTGTCACAAAATTTGAGTAAATGCATAATTAGAATTGATGTTTTTGACAAGGTAAAGTAAAGATAAAATAAGTGTTCAAACTAGAAAATGACATTGCTTATTTTTCTAAAAGAAATGATTTGTTCCAATTGGAAAATGTAAAGATTTATTAGTATTAGTTTAAGATCCAATGGCATCACTGGTTTTCAAGGAAATTGATTGTGACAGAGATTATCACTAAACAAATGACCAATATCATGATTATTATGATATCGTTGCAACAACATCATTGGTGTTGGCATTTTTTATTTGGTGTTCAAGATACTTGTGACTCAATCAATTATTTAGTAATGTTAAATTTTCAAAATGTAAAAGCTCCAAATAGTTACCTTTGCTCAGGATCTCCTTCTTGTAAAGATCTAAATTTTTTTGTACTTGATATTTCTTTCAATTAATATATTCATTGATGATTAAGCAAAAAAAGAGTTATAGGTTTTACTTCTTTTTTTGTTTCTCTTTTTTTGCTTGCAAAAATTGGTTCAGCCAAAGGATTCAAGGGCTGCATTCAAATAAAATGTAAAACCTAACCCTATAAACACATGTCATGACATACATGCACTGAGTAGTATGTTATTATGCTAGGAAAAGTACCTAAGAATAGACGAAACTCGGTATTGTACCTAATGGTACACTTGAGTTGATTTAACCTCGAACTAGTTCAAATAGGAATTGTAGGATGAAATTTAATATTTTATAGTCAAGAAATGACTAAAAAAAATGATTGTTCAGAGTTCGAGGGTTAATTTGGGGTAAAATTGGAAATTTTGATATTCAAGGGCAAAATCATCATTTTGCCACCTAAGATAATAATTTGATCATGGAGTGAAAATTTGGCCAAGATTAACTATTTGGAGTATAATTTACTGATAGGAAGTAAAAAAGTTTAATTCTGGTGATTTCTGAAGTGTAGGGGCAAAATCGTAATTTTGCCACCCACGGACAAAATTTGAGATTTTGAGAGAATTTAGATCAAATTTGACAAATTGGAGAATGGTATGAGTATAAGGGATGAAAAATATGTCTATGGGCAATTTTTCAATTTTTTGGGCAAAAATGTAATTTTTCACTTTTATGGGGGCAAAAGTGTAAATTTCAAAAAATTACTCTACCGAGACTTTGGATAAGTCTGAGAATTTTATCTAAGCTATGGATATGTGAGACAAGTGTATGGTGAAAATTTGGAAACAAATGGATGAAATTTTAAAAATGGGCCAATGGGAAAGTGACACGTGGTATTTTTTTTAATGAAATAATATTATTTTAATGAAAAGTCAGCCCATTTAAACCCCATTTTAAGTGCTGGCCGGCCATAAAGAAGAACAAGAGAGGAAATAGAGAGGAAAGGAAGAAAAAAAGAAAAACCAAAGAGAAACAAGAAAATTCAAAGGGAAATTCGCGATTTTCGACCGTTTACGCGTCTAACGGTAAGATTTTTCGATTTTTGCTTGATTTCTACCTTGTCTATGCCTTTATTTCCATTTAGCATGCTTGAGGAGAGAGATCAAAAAGTGATATCAAGGGCTGGACGAAATTCTAGGGGAGAGAAATTGAAATTTTTAGGTTTTGATTTTTAGTTAAATTGATAGTTTTAGTTAGTTAAATGTGTTTAGAAATTAAATTGGGCAAGAAATCATTAAATTTTCACAATACCCACTCTTGGCTGGATGCTCAATGCTGTACAATGATGATGAATTGATTTTATTCTAAGGAAAATGAAGAGAAAATGATGAAAAACGATTAAACGTGATAGAAAAACAAAGTAGAAAATTAATCGACTTAATGTCCCATTTTTGGCCGAATTTTCCAAGGAAGGGAGTGAGCTGATTTTGTTGTTTTTAGAAGGTTATTGGCTGATATTTAATGGTTAGAAATGTTGGAGAGAGAATGGGATGATTTAGAGCTAAAATGGAGCGCGTTAGCAATTTATCGAGCAAAGTGCCAAAAATAGGTTAATACCGTGTTTAAGCCGTTTTAGGCTATTGCATTTCATACGATGCATTAGTATAGGATTTAAGTTAATTATATAGTAATTTAGCATCAATGTGATGAATTGTGTAAATTTTTGTAATGTGTCTAGGAGGAGAGCCTTCCGAAAAAAGGCAAAAAAGTCGTACCCGACGAGTAGTGATCGGGGCGCTTAGAAAGCTTTTAGTTTGTACAAACGGTGAGTAAACTTATTATTATTGTAAATTATCTAGAGTTTATTTTTAAATGCCCTTTATGTATTTTATGAAATGAGAACGAGATTAAAACGTGATTTTTGATGTTTTAGGAATAAATGTGATAAATAAAAATATATTGTATTGATTATGAAATTGAGTAATTGGAGGCTGCAAATTGACTTGAAAAATATATATTTTCCTAGGAATGGCTTATGAGAAATGAGTATATGTGGCTATATTTTGTGAATGCATTGGGAAATTTATGTAAGTTGTTTTTACTATGCAGGCTGGATAAATAAATAAAAGCCACGTTATACTGTCGAAATTTTATTAAAATTGGTGGGTTAGTCACTGCAGTGACAGGTTTTCGTGGACTGCCTATTAGAGGGGCACGGTAAACCCAGTTATATAGTTACTCCGGTTGTAGAGGCGAGGAGGGTAACTCCCGGGGTAGTATTAGAGCTCACTTCACGTCGAACCCCCACGTGAATGTGTAACTCGGCCAACGCCAAGGAACGACTGGTTTAAAAAAAAATTGTGTTTCACGTGTGAATATTTTAACACCCTTGGCGGACTTGGTTAGATGCCTCGGCCAAGGTATCCCCGAGGATTAGTTTTGGCTTGAGCCTTGTTTTAATAAAAGACATAAGCCTTAACAACTGTTTTGGTAAATTACAAATATTTTATGGTTTAAGAAATAAATTGTAAACATTATGAAATGGGTTGAAATTTGTTGTTTAAACTTGCCTCCATTTTACTCGCCTTTAGATATTTATGATAATGTCTGTTTACTCATTAGGATTTTATAATCTCACCACCCTCCTTTCCACCCATTTCAAGTTCAGTATAGACTGTAGATAGCTGATCTCATCGAGGACTACCATTGGATCTGCATTTTCCAAATCGTAGGTTCACAGTCCTCTTTACTTTTGTTTATTCGGGGGCCCTCTTGTTATTGTAAATTAAATTAAATATTTTGGCTTACTATATTTCAGTATGTATAAATTTATTTAGCTTTTACACTATAAAAATTATTCACGTATAACTCTATAAATATTGTTTTATAAGAAAATAGAATATTTTCCTTAATATTTCTTTTATTTTCTTATTATATTCAAATAACCGTAATTTCGTTTTAAATGAAGATTTTAGACTTTTAAACTCATTTTGAATATGAATTATGTGTTTTGTACTTGTATATTACGTTTTAGCCAGTTTCAAAATTTTTGAAAAAAAATAACCAAAATACCCCTGTGTGGCGAAAATTTTATTTTGATTATTTTTGATCTAAAATAGTATATATTCTCTAAAAACTTGATATTTAACAATGATTGCTCACAGGAAAGGAAAGAAACTGATATGTAAGCCTTGCGGGGTTCCGGTTGGCATTCCGGATAATGAGTGTCAATCGGGATGTCGCGGCGATTGTCATGGGCCTGAGGGAGGTTCCGGGTCGTGACATAAAATTTCTTTATTTTATATGTTAAAATGGGTTTTCTTTGCTTATTTTTTTTCAATTATTTTTGTTCTTATTGTTCATGCTTTTTTATTGATTGTCTTATATGTTTTTCATATTTAATGTCTACTCTGTCTGCAAAAGGTTATTATGCTTTTGAATATTGTTATACTTATTTTGTACATTAAAATTGGATTTTTTCATTTTTTATTTTTGTTGTATTTTCCCATTTTCTCTCTTTTGATTGTTCATGTGTTTTTATTCATTGTGCCTTTTTGATTCAAACAAAAGGATTCCAGATACTACATTTATATCGATTTTCTTTATTTTGTACATTATAATGGATTTCATTTATTTTTAATGTTTGTTGTATATTTTTCATATTTTATGTTTTGATTGTTCATTTGTTTTCATCGATTGTGCTTTCTATTTTTTCACGCTTAACGTTTGCTCTATTTTTGAAACATTATTATGCTTATCATTATGCAATTCAATATTATTATACTTATTTTGTATGTTAAAATGGATTTTTTTATTTTTTATATTTGAAATATTTTTGTACATTTTCTCTATTCTTATTGTTCATGAGTTTGAATTGATTGTGCATTATATGTATTTCATGCTTATTGTGTAACGACCCCTCCTCGGTCGCTACTGGCATCCGAGACCTTCGAAAGATCTCGTCAAGTCCCAAACAAGCCTTAATGAATATTCTCAATAACTCACTATACACGACCATCAAATCATGTTACTGCTTAATCATATACATTCCCATATCATGACTTGAAAACATAACCATAATGAAAACAATGCAATTTTTCTTTTTTTTTTAATCATGTAGTCGTGAACATGTCTATACAATAGAGTGTAACTTTTTCAATTTCTCATTTATACCAAAAACCAATATCCATTACACCTTAAATAGTATGGTGTTACAACACGACCTCTGACAGCGGAGCGACTCGGGATAATATGCTACAAGATGCCTTTACCTATCCACGATGGACTGTACAAGCTGATGATTACACGCTTAATTGATCTTTATCTGCAAAAGGGGAAAAAGAGGGGTGTGAGTCTCACAGACTCAGTGATCATCGGCTCCGTGAGTAGGGCGTAGATGGGAAACAAGTAAATAGCAGATCAGGTGAATATAAAAATGCAGGATTACAAAAACAATTTATTTCAAACTAGAGTTTGTGACTTATGTGAAAAACCGAGGATTTCTTACGCCTTGTAAACACTTCAATTGGTAAATCAACCAAGGTAGATAAAATTTTTTTGCTACAAAACAGATCAATAACCTTATTCAAGTCAATCATTTGAAATATTGAATTAAAATAATTTTACATAAAGAAAATTTCGCCATCAAGATCAATTGACATTTTACTCAAATCAAATCAATATATTCGGCAAGCTCCCATGAAATCAAATGTTAATCAAACTCATACATAAATCACAAATCACCTCACACTCGAGGAGTTAAAATTCATTTCACCGTAAAAATAAGGTGAGCTGCAGAAAAACCGTTAAATTTTGTTTTCACCATGCAAAGAAATATAAGTTTGAAAACCCAGAGATGCCACTCTCGAGTAGGGAATGAAAATAAGCTCGTGGTCTCGCTACCATGTAGTAACATCTGGGAGCATCGCTTCCATCGGATTCCCATGTGCCATGGCAGTCTCATGATGTTGGTCGACATTAGAGAATCAAGTGGTCGTAACCACGTAATCATCTGGTGGCCTAGCCACACATACATATATCACAAGTCGTGGCCCCAACCATGCCTAACCGTCCGTCAGTGGCCCAATGGTTTTCTAGCTAGAGCTCACTCGTGCACGAGGGTACACTTAACCGACGTGACATCCGACTTACTCTCGACGCCCTCTGTTTGTAAAACTATTTTTGAAATCGTTTTATGTCCTTAAGAGCTCGTCTCAAAATTATTTCCAAAGCATTCAACATAAGGTATAATAAAATCTATCATTTTCTCAAATATATTTATGCATGGATTTCAAAATAATAATTTGCATGGTGAATAAGCAATATAACCGTGAATGCATACTGCACAAATATAAGGCAAAATTTTTGATGTAAAACAGTGTAAAGGGCTTGTTTCCCGATTTTCAAAACACTTTACATATAATTTATACATATATATATTCGAGACAATTTCTAAACATAATTTGCAACCACAATTTCCTAAGATTGTTACTAGCACATGCTATTCACAATTTTCACGTTTAAAATAAATCACACATATAGGTATATATTTACGAAAATTTTAAAATTGGCACCCCTACTCACATCACAATAGCGGGATATTACATCTCTATTTCTACTTGCCGATCGCTCGTCATTTCCTCTGGCACGCCACCACGACACTATCTCACTTTTTTGTATTTCCTAGCAACCATCCAAATTTAATACCTTTAGTGCATCATTTCCACTCCTCTTTTTCATTCAATCATGAATTCACATTCAATTAGCTTATATCTCGACACATTTTTACCAAAGGTACTTATATTCTTTGCATTGCGTAATTCCATTAATTATAAATACCGACAACTTATTTACGACTCTAGAACACATTTTAACCTTTTCAATGACATTTATCATATTCAACCGTCATTTCCACACCAATAACCTAGCATATGGTAACAACTATAGTTTACTTCCATCAAGCACTTTCTAAGTCCACATGCACCACAATTTACATTTACATGCTATCACCAATCATAACATCAATATTCATACACAACCATTTAACATGCCATCCACATAATATCTCCCAACCAATTCTTGCACAATAGTCACTATATATCTCATTTTTCCTTTCTACTTGTAAATGTAGAAATTAAAACACTTACCCATCTCTTAATCTAGCTCAAAATCACCATGCACTTCAAGATCCTTCACATGCATGCCTTGGGTTCCCTGGATCTTTGTTGGTCCTTATTACCATCAACAAAACCTCACATTATAACCAATTCAAAATATATGCATTCAAGCAAACAACAATATCTACTTTCCTTACCTTAAAATCTTCAAGACAAACCACCAAAATCCTTCCAAGCTTTTCTCTCCTTCCTTTCTTCTCCTTTCTCCTCTATTTCTTTCCTTTCTCTTTCTTTTTTTTTTCTTCTTCCTCTCGGTTGGATTGTTCTAAAGCCTTCTTCTTTTTTTTTCCAAGCCGTTGATCCTCCTTCCTTTTATTTCTCAAAGTGCCGTTTCATTACCAAGAGAAAAAAATCATTTAATATGTCTTGGCTTGGATAAATATCACCAAATGTACTTGATTGTCTTGTCAATTTCCTTTTGGTTTTTTTTTTCTCTCAATGGCCGAACTTCACAAATGCCTAGCTTAAAAAAATTGACTTCCTCTATTGTATTTCTGGCCACCATGGGCGGATTCCCACATGTCACCTTTTTCCATCATTTTTCTTTCTTCACTTTCATTTCTTTTATTATTTTATCTTATCATTTATCTCCATTTGGTCACATGGGCGGCTAGCCCAAGAACCCATGCTTTCTTTGACCTTTCTTCAACTATTTCATGCTTTAAAGCTCATGACAAGTTCTTGGAAATATCTTTCCCATGCCGCCACCTCCATTCCTTTATCTTTTTATTATATATATATATTCCTCATCTTTATCTCATTTTACCTCTATTTTGACTTTTCTTCATTCCCATCCACCACCTCCCAATTCTTCATTTTTCCTTATAATTTTATTATTTATTTTATTTCCTCCAAATATTAAAATTTCATGTATAAATCCTTCAACTTTTCTCTCTTACAATTTGACCCTTCCAACACGATTTAAATTCTAATTTCTATCTGTCTTTCTTCTTTTACATGTGTACAACCAAAATATCGAAGTTATACTCCAACGCGGTATCACCATAATATTTAAAATATTTATTTACCCGCGCTATCTTTATTTAATAAAGACACATGGGCCCCACGAACGTAATTTTTCTCCAAAATTTCTCTCATTCTTCTTCTCCCCCACTTGGATTGACCATATACTCTTTCTTCATGAAAAATTTTGACATTGAATAAAATATTAATATTTTAATATTATTTTATTTCAAAAATTTTCTCTTATCTCTTCTTGTCCCCTTGGTACTCAAAATACCTTATTATGCTTCAATTGACTTCCGAATCACTTTTTATCTCGTAAATTCTTCTCTAATAAAAATATCATTATTTTTATTATTATTTGCTCGTGTGCGAAATATTTTATCCCAAACTATTCCTTTCATCTTTCATCATTTCTAAATATTATAATTACCCTCAATTGGTATCCAATAAGCTTTATTAGTCACCATATCAAAGTACAGGGTATTATATATTGTTTATTGTGCCCATAGAACATTATTATGCTTATCACAATAAAATTAAGTTTAGCATCAACTTCAATTTAGGCTTGCTGAAAGAGCTTATTATGTGTTTTATGTTTTGTCTTATAGTTGAAAAATATTTGATCAGTTTGTATGTTTTCTTTATTTTCTAAATTCAAATGGGTTTGGTTTATTTTTTTATTTGTTGTATTTTTTTCATTTTCTTTGATCTGATTGTTCATGCATTTTTGTAATTGATTTTGTTGTCATTTTTTGTTTTGCAGGAAGCTTAGATAAAGTGATTGATTGTTTTGGTGAGGTTATGCTTACCATTAGATCTTGTTTAGGGTTATTAATTGTGTCTTATATGTATTTCATGTTTAGTGTTGGGTATCTTTATAAAATATGATTATGTTTATGTGAGACCTTGACCTTTATAGAGTCGTAAAGGGAAATATACGCGATATCCTTGATTATGGGTAATTTCGTCATTTCCTTAGTAAACCCATAAAAGTAAGGTTTTTAAACAATATTATGGGCTAAGTAGGCCTAAGGCATAAATGGATGGTGAAATTAGGGGTAAAATGGAAAGGAAACCAAAATTTTGACGATTTTCACGATAGGGGCAAAATGGTCATTTTTCATTTCGAGTTAAAATTTTAAGTTTTTATGAACCCGAGTATGTTTAGACCATTATGGACCTTGTCCCAGTGTTAAAAGAACAAAAAGATTGCATAAAAGATTAGAGGAGAGTAAGTTAATTGGTGGAAGGGCATTTTCGTAATTTTATGAGAATGGATAAGTTGGCCTATAAATATCTTGAAATTTCCAGCACCTTCTTGAATTTCCAGCAGCTGGTCTTCTTTTTCCTTTCTTCCCTCTCACGTTTCTTCAATTCCTCCATGGGAGTTTTCTTCAAGCTTCCATAACTTTCTCTCTCTAGCTTTAATTTTCATGCTTTTGGTGCACCCTTCCATAAACCCTTGTGCTATTTCATCCTCTCACTTTAAAAACCTTGATAAATGTCAATTCTGCACTTTCTCTCACTAGCTGGACGTTTTAGAGAGAGAAAGAGAGAATTACCCCATTGATTTGGAAGCAATTGGAAGAGAATTTAACTACAAAGGAGCCCTAGGGTAAGTGATGAATTAAGCTTGGTTTTTAGCTGCAGAAAATGGCTAGTAATTGGGATTTATGAGCTGTTTATTGTTGAGTATGTTCATTACTTTCAGTGATTATGATAGTGAACATAGATGGCCATTTAATGTGGCAATTGAAAGCTAGTTTAGAGATAGCTTTTAGGGTTCATAGTGTGTAAATTGACCTATTGCTTATGCTAATGTGATCCTAGGTTCTAAGGAAGCCCCATCATCTCATTTGGACAATTAGGGGAATTGGAGTCATCTAAAGGCTCTACAATCAATTGGTGAGTGGACTGCCTTTAAAACTTGTTTTGGGAAATATAATGTATTTGCCACCCATTTGAATGAATTATCAAGTTTTTCATAAAGACAAGTGCTTAGGGAACAAGCTTTTGCAAAATGGTTTTATGTTGTGATATGTGATTGCTATGGATTCATGCACTATTGTAGTATGATGATATATAAATGTGTGTGTTGTGCATGATGAATGATATTGTGTATAATGATTGAAACCGTGTGTGTGCACAATGTGGGGGGATGCACATGTCGGTGATAATGGTGGCGTGAGAGATGGATGATGATAGTGCCCATGTGCACGATGTGGGGGGATGTACACAATGGCACTGATTGTGCACGATGTGGGGGGATGTACATGAGCTAGGTGTATTATGATGATGTTGATGTTTATCTATGTAATTATGCACATCTAGACTTATGAAATGAAAACTTATGAATGTGATATATGATTGACATATATGAGAAATTTGATACATTGCACTTTGAGAATTTTCATGTGCTGTATGTTTATTTTGTTGGTTTAGTAGGATGGTCTTTTTGTTGAGTGAGGGGAAACTTTTCTCTTGTTGCTCTGTTTTCGCTGCAGCGAAATTCATTCTCGCTGCAGTGAGAAAATCTTGGGTTTGAGAACCTTCACCAGAACTGGTTCTCGCTGCAGCAAGAATGTATTTCGTTGCAGCGAGATAGTCACTGTAGCTTCTCGCTACAACGAAAAGGAATCTCGCTGCAGTGAAAAACTCTCTGTTTCATCAGTTGAATTTCGCTGCAACGAGAAACTTTCTGTTTTTGGGTTACAATTTTGCTGCAGCGAAAAACCTTCTGTTTTGATCTCTTATCTTGTCTAATTGCTGCCCTATCTTTCACTTCTTTACTACCATATCAGAGCATGGACTTCCTACATTAAGGATTAAATGAGTTCAGTTTAAAATGATGAAGTTTAGTGAAAAACCCTCGGCCAGTTGAGAAACCCTCGGTCGGCTAATAACCAAATCGTAACGTCGCTGCAACGAAAATTCATTCTCGCTGCAGCAGATTCGTTGTCATATTTGACTTGCTTACGTATCATTAAAGCTTTCATTCTTCAAATGGTTCGTTGTGTATGGATTCATGATTTTCAAATGATCAATCAATTAAGGGCTTGATGAGGGGTTTTTGGTAACAATAGAAACAAATTGCATTGTTTTGAAAAAGAATGCATCATGATTTCATTAAAGATTCCTTATGGTATGCTTGTTCCCTTTCTTGTTAACTCACTAGGTTTATACTCACCGTTTTCAACTTCATGTTTTCAGATCACGAGGCAGCAAGTAACTAGGACGAGGTGTCTTTGTAGACTTATATCTATCTTTTGGTAGGTGTCTCGACATTCAGTAGCTGTACATTCATCCGAGTTCCTCTGTTGGAAATCGAGTCTTCTTTTTGAGATGTATAGACAAACTTGATGTAAATTATTAAGACATATGCTGCAGACGATGTATGTATATTTTAAATGTGTAATGCCAATACGAGTTGGAAATGTCTATTACTATTTTGATTTAAAGTTATAATTGGTGACTTAGCAATATTTGATGGAATGAGGAGTAGGATAAATCGATAGGCTTGCTTAGGCTTAATGGACTATGTCCATTGGGCCCATGCACCGGTCATGGCCCGAAATTTGGGTCGTGACAGTTAACTAGAATAAGGTTAAGTTTAGCATTACATTCTGTTAGTGGTTTGTGATTTTGCCTTTTAATTTTTTTTTGAAAGTCAAAGTAATTTCATTAAAAGAGAGGGGAATTACCCCTTGTTCAGAACATGCCAAGGAAATAGAATATTGGGAGAAAATGACCTAGCTCAATATCCCTTAGAATCGAGAAACTCACAACTTCCATCATCCCAACATCGAAAGAAAAGGAAGAACAACAAAATCCCAAAACAAGGACATAATCCTCCCAAGAGACCTCAAACCTTCGAACAAGCAAAAAAACATACAAGAAAAAAACCCAAAATTCACAACATGTACATAAGTCTCCCAACAACCAAGCAAAAAGCACCTGAAAGCAATCTAGGATTCAAACGAAAAGAAACGAGACCTACAAAAACCAGTCATCCTACACAATAGAGGATGCCCCAAAAGAACTCTATATTCCCTTTGAGCATAATTATCTTATTCACAAAATAACTTCACCCTACTTTATCCATTCACCCAAGTTGATTTCTACCACTTTATCTTTCATCCATTCTTCATTCAATCAAGCTAACTCCAACATAACACAAATCACCTTTGACAAGAAAAGAAAAAAGGAAAGCTTACATGAAAGTTCTCAAAATCTCGGACTAGAGTTGCACACCTTCTTTTGCTAAAGTGTCAGCTCTCTGGTTTGCCTCTTCTCTAACATGTCTAATCTCCTAATCTTTCATGTTAATGTGATTTTACCTTATATGTGTTTCATGCTAATTGTTTGCTATGTCTGTAAAACATTATTATACTTTGATGTTTTTGCAGCCTGTTTTCCCTTCTCAATGACAGAACCAAAATATCTTTATATCAATTTTATCAAGCACCCATCGTTAATTATGGGAAGGCAAAAAAATACCAATAGACCAAATAAGAAAATAGAAAGAAAAAAGAAATTCTAATAGAAAGAAATGAAGTTACATAAGAGATTCTAGATGGTTCAACCATATATAATTGCGGTCAATCTTTGTCAAAACCTTTAAGTATAACCTCACACCCAAAGGGCTTGAGCCTCCAATACAGCATGCATAAATGCATATAACTTGCGACGCATTCAGTGAGTTCTTTGGCAAGAATGGGTTCACCATAAGCACTACACACACACAAAAAAGCCATGAAATTTATAATTAGATGAACGTATAACAAAATATATTTTTTAAAAGTTGTATTTTTGAGATTGGAAGTAAATAAAATAATAAAAACCTTTCATAATTAGTAGTTTCAAATTTTGCACATGCCACAATTTGTCTACCATCTGCTGCTAATATTGTGAGACCCTGTCAAGCTCGATTAAAATACGGTATTGTACCGAGTGATACAACTAAGTCAAATCGAGCCTTGAACTAGTTCAAATAGAAATTCTAAGAGGAATTTGAAAATTCTAAAACCCACAGAATGGCTTAGAATAGTGATTCGGAGTTCAAGGTCCAGTTTGGAGTCCATCAGAAAAATTGACCGATTAGGGACAAAATGGTCATTTTACCATTTGATGATAAAATGGAGATTTTTAGCCAAGATTAGATCACATTTGACCAAGAATAATTATATGAAATATAATTATGATTATTGGAGTATAAAATGATGTTTAGTAGTGAAAAATTGTGATTCCCGATATTTTTGGAGCACAACGGCAAAATGGTAATTTTACCACTAAAGGACTAAACGAGAATTTTTATAAAATGATTTTTGCCCCATTTGGTTAATATTGATCAATATTAGTGTTATTTGAGGTTGAAAAGTAGAAATAATGTGATTCCGGTACATTTCGGAGTATAGGGGCAAAATCATAATTTTTTCATCCCAGCACTCGTCAAGACCAAGGGATTTTAAATGTGGTAGGATTGGATAAATACCAGAATAATTGTGGTGGAAAATTAAGAAGAAAAAGTCAAAAAGTTAAAAATTGGGCCAATAAGCATGTGACACGTGGCCTGCTTGATTATTTTATTATTTTATATGGAAATCAGCCCATTAAATCCCCAATTCTCTCACCATATTCGGCCTAGACAACCAGCAACAAGAAAAAAGGAAGAACAAAGGGAAAAACAAGAAAACTTAGGTGAAAATTCAAAAAAAAAGTGAAGAAATCAAGGAAACAAGCTAGGTAAGTTAAAATTTCTTTAATTCTCCTTGATACCTAGCTTACCCATGCTTTTGTTCTTGATTTCCATGGTTGCATATTGAGTTATCATGATGAATTCAATTCTAAAAAATGGGTATGGAAGAGGAATTGTTGTTGGAATAATTTGATTTTAGACTATGTTAGTGTTTAGGGATAGTTAAGCATCGTTATGAACAAAAATACAAAAGAAATATTTAATTTCTCTAGGGTTCCTTGTTGGTCGAACCATGAGGGCTGAATATCAATGGGGGATTGTTTTTATTTCAAGGAAAATGGCTTGAAAAATGATGAATTAAGGTGAAACAGTTATGTAGAAAAAAATTTCGGTGCTAGTGCACCAAATGACCGAAGTTTTCTATAAGGAACTGTGAGGGTTCTAATGCTGAATTTGGCTTTATTTAAATGATATGTGGTAAATTAATGTATTAGAGGAAAAATGAATTAATTTAGAGGTGATTTGGACACAATCGCCAATTAATTGGGTGATCGGTCGAATTTAATCAATACCGCAATTAAGTGGTAATCGAACGTATTTTTGCATTTACATATCAAGCATTAGTAATTTAAATTAGTTTATATCAATTTAGGGACAATATAGTAAATTCCTCGACTTTGTTATTTGTCAAGATAGTGGGACGTTCGGAAAAGGTAAAGGAATTACGCTTGAGGACTATTAGTCCGAGTGCACCCGAAATTCGAATTTTCGACACCTGTGAGTGGACTGCCTATCAAAATTGTTTTGGAAATATGACTGTTTTGAACAAAGTGTTTGAATGATTTTATGCAATTTTTCATGAAAATGAATGCCTTGGGAACAAGCTTTTGAGAAAAGGTTTATGTTATGAAATGTGGTTATTATGGATTTCTATGTGGCTGCATTATGTTGATATACATATATGCTTGAATATAATGTTGTGTAATTATGTTGACTCGGCTATGTGCGAGTAGGGATTGCGCATAAGCCGAGGATGACCCGATTATGTGTGAGTAGGGAGTGCGCATAACCCGGTGATGACCTGGTTATGTGCGAGTAGGGAGTGCGCATAACCCGGTGATGACCCAACCATGTGCGAGTAGGGAGTGCGCATGAGCTGGTGATGATGATGATGGGTTGGTGAGGTGATGATGATGGGTATATACGTATATATATATATATATACATATGTAAATGTGTGTGTTATAGCAAATTGATGGACAATGATTTATGGTTGTAATGTACGTGAAATTTGACACATTGTACTTGAGAATTTTCATGAATTTTATGTTGATTTTATTAGTTTAGCAGGATGACTTTTTGTTGAGTGAGGAAAAATGTTTCTCTTGTTACTCCGTTTTCGCTGCAGCGAAATTCATGCTCACTGCAGCGAGAAACTCTCGGGTTTGGAGGGGTTTTAAATAGGAATGAACTAAATTGCATTATTTTGGAACAAGTGCATCATGATTTTAAATTCTCCCTAATTGTTGCTTGTGCCCTTCCTTGTTCACTCACTGGGTTTATACTCACCATTTTCAAATTCATGTTTTCAGATCACGAGTAAGCCGATAATTAGGACGAGGTGTCTTTGTAGACCTGTGTCCATCTTTTGGTAGGTGTCTTGGCATTCAGTAGCTGCATATTCATTTGAGTCCCTCCACTGGAAGTCGAGTATTATTTTGTTATGTATAGATGAACTTAATGTAAATTTTAAATGAGTAATGCCAGTACGAGTTGACAATGTATATCACTATTTTGATTCAAAGTTATGAAATATGAATTAATGATAATAGATGGAATTATGAGTAAGATAAATAATAGGCTTGCTTAGGTTTAGTGGATTACGTCCATTGGACCCATGCGTCAGTCATGACCCTGAATCTGGGTCGTGACAAACATTGCCTCGTGTTTAAAGGTCATCCATAAATAATTTTGTTTAATTGTTTAATTTTTTCTCTCTGTTTGTAGGATATCTTTATGTGTATGATGCACGTGTTTTTTTACTTACATTTGTTGCTTGATGGTTTTTAAAAAGATAAATCTTTTTTGTCAAATATAAACTATTCCCCCTATTTGTTTAGTTTGAAAGATGATTTTGGAATGAAATCCAAAGATCTCATTGGCCAATGTTGGCTGTGTCAACATGACTATGTTTTTTGGTATGAATATGAGCATGATGAGGTTAATGTTACCATTAGATTCAGTTTGGAATTAGTGGTCATGCCTTATATGTGTTTCATGCTTTGTTTTATTGTTTAATGGTATTTGTTTTGTTTGTACAACATGATACCCATGTTGTTTTTGCTTACATTTTCTACTTGATGATGTTTAATGGATATGCATTTTTCACAAAATTATAAGTGTTTCTTCTATGTCTTGAGTTAGAGTTGAAACATGTAATTGCCTTTAAATGTTGGTTCTTTCGATAGTGTTATGCTTTTGGTATGGAATTTTTTTAGTACAATTAACTATTCTATAGTGTTCAAAGTTGAGAGTAGCTAATTAGTATTAATTAATTTGAGTGTAATAAAGTTAAGTTTTGCATCAAATTTAGTTTATGCTCAATGATTGTACTTTATATGTCTTTCATAGTTTGTTTTATTATTCAATAATGTTTGGTCTCTTTGTATATTTCCTTTGTTTTGTAGATTTAAATGATTTTTTATTTTCTATATTTGTTGCATTTTTTCCATTTACTCTGATATCATTGTTCATGTGTTTTTGTAACTGATTTCTTTGCCATTTCTTTGTTTTGCAGAAGACTTGGATAAAGTAACCGATTATTCAAGTCAGATTAAGTTTTCTATTAGATTCTGTTTAGAGTTATTGATTGTCTCTTATATGTATTTCATGTTTAATGTTTGGTCTGTCTATAGAATATGATTATCCTTCTCGAAATAAGGTTAAGTTTAACATTCGATTCTATTTGGAGTTAATCATTACACCTTATATGTGTTTTATGGTTTGTGTTATTGTTGAACAATATTTGCTTTGTCTGCAGAACATTAGTATGCATATCATAGACATATTTTTTCTTATGTTTTCTCTTTGATGGAGTTTAATGAATATGTATTTTTATGAAATTAAAAGTGTTTGTTTTGTTTCTTGACTTTGAGACATGACTTTGAGATGATATGCAAACATATCATTGGCCAAAATGCTTGCTTTGTGTGTAGAATATCCATTATGCTTATGATACACATTTTTTTTATATGTTTTTTGTTTTGTGCTCTTTGATCAGGAAAAAGATTACAAAGGCTACATTAAAATGTCTTACATCAAGTTTAGGATTCTTATTTTCATTATGACTATTTTGACGTTAAATAACAATGTGGGCTAGAATTCTTTTGCTCCTTTCTTATCGGTATTTTGCTCCTACGTGTAGATTTTTTATTTTTTTTATTTTTTCATATTATTTATATTTATGCCTTCTCATTGTTAATGCATTCTTCTTATTTATTACTTTGTTCTATTTATTATGTAGTAAACTTGGATCAAGTAATTGATTATTCATGTGAGGTGGACTTTTGTAGGCCAACAGACTGTATTTGGATTTGATCATTCTACTTTACAAAATAAGCTTGCTAAGTTTTTAAATTTAATTTTTTTTCTTTTTTTATATATTTCTTTTTTGCACTTTATTTTTTTATTTTTAAAATATCATTATTCTTTTGATATGGAAATATTATTACATATTATCCTAGAAAGCGATACAAACACGTCATTTGCTGTAAAATTGGCTTTTGTCAATATTTTTATGCTTATGATATATTGATATTTTTTCTTAAATTCACTACTTTATGGTGTTTAAAAAATGTCTATGTCTTTATAAAATTTAAAATGCTCACTCTGTCTTTTGATAATATTTTGTATATATGAATAGCCCAACTTTGCTACTCAATACAATCTCATTTTTAAATGAATGCATGGAGGTTTAGAGTCAATTGTTCATTTAGATGACATTTGCAGTGTTTGATTTTATAGCTGTTCTAATTTAGTGTTCTAGTCACAAAAATAACACCTTAGATAAATCATATTTGCCATGTTTCTAAAATATGACTGTGCATTTGTTCTACAACTTATATTGTGAATTATTTTCAGTGATTTTACTTTTCAATTTGTAGCTTTACTTTGTTGATTGCTAAGCATGCCATAATACTTTATAATTTGTTTATAGTTTCTACCTCATTTTATGTCTGTTTTGTTGAGATCATGTAATTTGTTTTACTTAGTTAAGGTTATTGGTATTTGCTTTTTTATTCCTTTTTTATGATTGCCATTTGTAACTTCAACAACATTTCATACTATTTTCTTTACTGTTTAAATATTATTTTAACTTTTTTTTGTGCTCGTTACCATTTTTTTTGGCATTTTTGCTTGCACCCTCATGGTTTATTTGGATTGTGAATTGCTTTTTCTTTATTCTATTACAGCCTTTTCGTTGATTTAAGATCTAGTGTTTGTTGAAGTTGTCAGCGCATACTGTAAAGTGTTTTCATTCACCTTCCTTTTTACTTTCAGTGTATTATTTTGTTGTTTGTTCTATTCATTTCTTCATCTGCTCCTTTTATATCAACATTATTTAATCTAGGTTATGTTTATTTTTAACATGAATTTCTCTTTATTGAAAATACATTTTACTTATTTTCATTTATATATATATATATCTACCTTACACTGTTTAGTGTTTTTCCCCCTCAAATTCTGAGCTGAAATTTGATCATTGATAAACTCAATCATGCAAAACAATAGTAGATTGAAAATAATGAGAGAAAAAAAATCTAAAGTTAAAAATTTTGTTGATTCCTTCACACTTATATCTGATAACAACACCCCATTTTCTAAGCGAGGTGATCATTGTTCACTTTAATTGAAAAACATAAACATTGTAACAATTAAAAACTCTCAATCACTTGGTCATGTTCAACAATATAATTACATATCTAATGTTATTGATGTACTCGTTGGTGGGTATGCCACGATTCATTCAATTGTGAATTCTAAGAATGAATTGCAAACAACTTTGGTTGAACTCATTACTATTGGTTTTGGTTCACCAAACATTGTTTGTAACTCAAGAGAAGTCAATTTTGCAACTTTAATGAGAGCCAACTCCAGTTATTATCTTGTAGGTAATGTTGGGTCCATGGCTGATTATGTGTCTTGGAATCATTAGTCTATTTATTTCTCATTCTCTCAAGATGGATCAACTAATGTTTTCAATGCCAATATTATTGGTAAACTTTTCCTTTCATAGATTATAGATAATATACCATTTTTTGTTTATTTACCTTTTAATTAAATAACAAAAAATAAATATACCTAATATTGAATTAAGATGCTCTACACATAAATTTATGAACGTTACATGGCAAATCCTGCTTATGAATATGAAGACTGTCTCCCAAACTTAAAACCCATTTGAGAGAAGCAACATGATGCAATTACATAAGTTAAATGATATAAAAAATTGCATGTATCAAATCATGCTATAATTTTTTATGAATATCATCTTTAACAAATGTTTTCTTTTTCTCCATAATGCATATAATAGGAACTTGCTCCATCAGTTTTTGCTTTGAAGGACATAATTATATATGCCCTTTTTACGCTAGGTCCATGGCTGATGATCTATCTTGGAATCATTGGTCTATTTATTTCTCATTTTCTCAAGATGGATCAACTAATGTTTTCAATGACAATATTATTGGTAAACTTTTCCTTTCATAAATTATAGACAATATACCATCTTTTATTTATTTACCTTTTAATTAAATAACAAAAAATAAATATACCTAATATTGAATTAAGATGCTCTACACATAAATTTATGAACGTTACATGGCAAATCATGCTTATGAATATGAAGACTGTGTCTCCCAAACTTACAACCCACTTGAGAGAAGCAACATGATGCAATTACATAAGTTAAATGATATAAAAAATTGCATGTATCAAATCATGCTATAATTTTTTATTAATATCATCATTAACAAATGTTTTCTTTTTCTCCATAATGCATATAATAGGAACTTGCTCCATCACTTTTTGCTTTGAAGGACGTAATTATATATGCCATTTTTGCTTGTCTTACATGTGGTATGAAGAAAGATATGATATTTCAAAGGAAAATACATCCAACTTTCAGCCTTCGTTGTTAATAACTTCATGATATAGAGTTATTTGGATTTAATTTTGATAGTAATTTAGTTTAGTTCTTGTAGTATGCATAGGAATTGGTTAGGTTTTATTTAATTTTGATGAAATTAGTTAATTAGGTGAGTCAATCTAATCTTAGTTAATTTTGAGCCCAATTTGATGTTAATGTGCCTAATATAAATTATTATTGATTAATTTGCTGAATTTGTAGGTGTGTGATATGAAGGGAGATAAGTTGTCAAGCTAGGCACTTATGAAGTTCAGACTTTCATTGCATATGTCTCGGTATTTCAATTATAACACTCTTTACAGAATCCCAAATGAGATGATTCTTAGACTATTAGAAAGATAAGAGAAAAATCTACAACTTTCATGTTTACCACTTTTCCTAGTTTAGCCTAGAAAATAGCCAAAAACCTTGTTGTATTTGAGAACTGTAGTAGCCCTAGAAATTAAAACAGAGCAAGCAAGGCCATGACCTTGGGAGTAGGTAGGCCACGATGCCCCAATTGAAGAATCATGGTTTTTCACCATAGAATGGTTGAGGCCGTGGAGCCCATAGAGCTATTAAGAAATCCTTGTGCATTTAGACTTTTCTTTACTTAACCTTGGGCCCTATTTATGCACCCTTTTAAAGGATTTTTATAGGAATGAAACATAAGATTTAAAGCAAGATTCAGTAAAATTCATTGAAGAAAAAGTCTCATTGAAGCTAAGAAGAAGTTGAAGAAATCAAAAAGATTTGAAGATCAAGAATTGACAACTCTTAAAGTTTCTTTATCGTTTTGTTATTCTTTTATTTTCTTGGTTTGCTTTCAATGTTTAAACTTTTTTGAATGATGATTTTTGGAAACATGCGGAATTAAATTAGCTATCTAGGATTATGATTGAACTCAATATGTAATTCAAATTATTTATCTCTCTTTTACTTATGTTTGATAGATTTAAATTATTTATTCCTATTCTATTCTCAATAATTCTAATTGATTGGCCACAAATTACATTGATATGAAAACCTAAATTAATCATTGATGAAGGAAGTTTAGAATAGACCATGAATGGAATAGTGTATGTTCAAATGCACTTAATTGAGTAAGTGATTTGATTTGCATGTAGGATAGAAATATAACTATGTGTCATACGTAACTAAGATTAAAGCATTAACTTAATGAATCTTTCTTCAATTTAATTTATATAGAGATACATTAAATTAATTGGGAGGGATATTTTTATGAGAAACTCGAGAGAGACTTGTAAATAATTTGTTATTTTATGTTAGCAACTTAATCCATTGAAATAAGTTAAGAGAGAGAGAGAGAGACAATATTCAGATGGAGTATTAAGAGATATCATAATCTTAGGACCGATAGTTGATTGAATTTTTAGACAAATTTTTTGCTTTGTTGTTAGTTTTAGTTTGGATTTTTCTTTTTAATAATTAAATTTGATTATTTGAATAAGGTTAAGGTGTGTTAATTTTAATAGTTAGTAGTAGGAATTAATTTAATTCTTTATGGGATTAACACTCTATTTTTCAATATATTACTTGTTTAACGATACGTGCTATTGCGTGGATAATCCAACAATAGTTGTTAAAAAGGTATAGTGCAAATATCTGCTTTTTGATAGACACTTACCTTTCTAGATGACTTATTTAATGATTATACAAATCACAGAGGAATTAAGTTCAAAGATAACATAAGGATGTATAATAGCATATTTCAATTTTCATCCTTAGAAGCCCAAATCAATAAGTCAATCAATAATAGATCAAGACCTTACATATTTAAATCAATGGTCAAATTTAGCATAGGATTGGTTCTCTACTACCTATAATTGGCAACAATCCCAAGTTCACTCAATTGTACATTTATGATACTAAAAATGAAATTACAAATAGATTGGAAATTTTTTGCAATGATAAAAACACTAACATTGCTTATGCATCAATTGTTGAAGATTTAATAAAAATGCTTGATGATAATAATCAAATTGTTAAAGTCTTTAGAATGGTTAGGGATAGATTAATGATGACCAATTACACTCCTCTTCGACTAAGACTTATAGGATCTCGAGATGATTCAAAATTCAACTATAAACCATCAACAACTTCTGAAATAGTCGCTCTAATAGTAGGTGATTTAAGACAACATGATGGCCATCAAGACATTATAGTTGATTATCATACAGAAAGTCTTAAATGAATAAGTGAACTACAACCTTTTTTTATGGTCATGCAATACCCTTTTCTTTTCCTTTATGGGGAAAACGATTATACACCTAATATAAATTATGTACAGTCACCAGCGAGGAAAAAACCTAAAACAAAAAAGGTCACAATGTGAGAATACTATTCATATATCATTCAACAATGAGCAACTAATAGAAATACATTGTTAAGAGGTGGTAGTTTACTCCAACAATTTATAATTGATGCACATGCAATTATAAAAGAAAAAATATTGCTATACATAAGAAATAATAAAAAAGTTTTAAGATCTGAATGGCATAGAGGTTTAAAATATGCCTTTGCTAGAGCGATAATAATGCAAAAGTTATTGGAAAACGTATAGTATTACTTGCAAGCTTTATTGGGGGCACTAGGTATTTATTACAAAACTACCAGGACTCCATGGCAATCCATTGGCATTGCAATTGTCCTAATCTTTTTATCACGTTTACATGCAATGCTAGATGAAAAGAAATTCAAATTGCATTAAGCTTAATCCTAAATCAAAAACCAAAAGATAGGCCTCATATAACATCAAGATTTTTCAAATTGAAACTACGTTATTTAATGGAAGATTTAATGAAGAACAAACACTTTGGTCTTGCTAAAACTAGTAAGGCAATTTTATTTAATCTTTATTTGTAAATTTTAATCAACATAAACATTTAACAATACTTTTCCTGATTTTAAACTTTTTATGGTTATGAACAACTGTTAATTTCTCATCACCCAATCACTTATACCATTGAATTTCAAAAGCGAGGGTTGCCACATGCGCATATTCTCTTTTGGCTTCACTATGATCACAAATGCTCAACATTTGAACAATTGACAAAATTATATCAGCTGAATTACTTGACAAGCATTTAGGCCCTATTGCGCACTAAGCTATTGTCGAATTCATAGTCCATGGACCATGTGGTGCTACACATTCAAATTCTCCATATATGGTTAAAGGATATTGTTCAAAATACTATTCAAAAGACTTTTAAACAAGAACTATAATAAATAAAGATGGATTCCAAGTATACCAAAGAAGAAACATGCCACACAACATAACAACCAAAAGCAATATTGAATTAGATAATAAATATTGTAACACCTCGTAGCCACGTATAAGAGCCAATAAGACCTTATAGACAAGACGAAGGGTCAATTGACGTAAAAATTGAGTGCTAAAGAATGGTGATGGGTGAAACCAGTATTTTAGAATAAAATATTTTGCATGCTAGAAAATAATAATTAAATAATAATATTTTTATTGAGGATGAATTAACGAGTTAGAAGGCGATTTGGAAGTGAACCGAGGCAAAATGAGGCACTTTGGGACCCAATGAGACAAGTGGAGAATTTTAGAATAAAATATTATTTTATTAATAAAATAATATTAAAATATTAATATTTTATCTGTTGTCGAAATTAGTCATAAAGAGGATTATATGGTTAATCTAAGCGGGGGAGAAGAAAAACAAAAGAATTTAAAAAAAAATGACGCAAGTGGGGCTCGCGTGCCTTTATGTAATAAAGGCAGAGTGGATAAGTATATATTTAAATATTATGGTGACGCCTTTGTGAAGCGCAAATTTTATATTTTGTTTGTACATGTGTAAAGGAAGAAAGATAAAAGGAAATTTGGAATTAAAAGAGATTATTGAAGGACCAAATTGTAAAGGATGAAAAGTATGGAGGGTCAAATGATAAATAAGGAAACGTTGAGGACTTATGTGCAATTACAATATTTGAAGCTAAATGGAAATTAACTAACCAAGGAAAAATTAGATTGTGTGGGAGGATGGAATATGCATGTAAATTCACTATACATGCAAAAACAAGCATGCAAAGAGAAAGTTAGTAGGGAACATGTGGGATCCCCACCATGTGAAGTGAAAAGAAAAATAAGCTTAAATCTATTTGCATGTAAGGAGATTGGTGCATTAGGTGGCCAAATGAGAAATAAGATGGGAGAGTGCATGAGAGACCATTGGGTACAAATAAGGTGGGATTAAATGGAAATGAATTAAAGAATGGAAGGATAATGAAGAGTGGATATTTAACCAATGTGGAAGAAAGGAAATTGGTGCATGAAAACCCATTGGTTGGCAAAATGGCCAAATGAAAATAAAAGGTGGATTGGTGCATGTGTTGTAATTGGTTGCAAAGGGTGGCCAAATGAAATAGGAAGAATAAGAATGCATGTGTTTTGATTGGTTCATGAGGGTGGCCAAGTAAACAATTAAAAGAAAGAGAAAAGAAAAGGAAATTGGCATGGAAACTTAGGCAAAAACCGTGCCTTTGGGAGAGTAAAAGAGAGAAAAGTGAACTAGCTTTGAGAAGTTAAGAAAGGGTTGGGCATTTAGAGAACAAAAGAGAGAAGAACAAGCTTACAAAGTTCCACCAAAGAGGAAGAAAAAAAAAAGAAAAGAGAAAAAAAAGGTGAAGGCTCAAGTAGTGAGAGTTCAAGAGAAACCATGTTGGTCCCAAAGAATGTGCTAGAGGGGGGGGGGGGGGCGGGGGGTTGAATAGCACTTTTGGAATGACACTAAAATTCCTTCCAAGTAAAAAGATGATTAAAGGAATTTGAAAATGGAAGTTTAAAGCTTTCTGGAGGAATGATTTAAGTGCCAAGAGTAAGAAGAAAATAAAAGAAGGTAGACAAAACACAATGATTTATAGTGGTTTGGTTCCCTTGACCTACATCCACTACCTTGATTTCCCAATCAAGAATTTTCAAACAAATTCACTAAAATAAGTGGAATTCCCAAGCTTCAGCCAAGCTTTTATAATGGCTTTTCACAAGCTCAGCCATAACCTTTAACAATGATTTTTCACAAGATCAACCAAAACCCAAAATGGCTTTCCAAAGGCTCAACCACAACTTTTAACAATGGTTTTTCACAAGATCAACCAAAACCCAAAAACTAACTTTTCTAAGGCTAAGTTAGAACCTACCACAAAGACCAAGCTAACCCAAGCTTGATCAACCCCTTAGAGTGTCTCTCAGACTCTAAGTAAATAGAAAATAAAGAAAAGATGAGGTACAATTGATCACCTAGCTGATCTAAGATGTACAAAGTTAAGTTCAAACACTTTTTCAAAGGATGGGAGTGAAATACAAGTGTAAAGATAAGGTTTTTGGTCTTCGAAGCTCAAAATCACTATAGATGGCTTATCTATCTTGTTTTTGACTATTAGAGAGGCTTTAAATACTTGCAAAATCAATTCTGGCCGTTGGAGACAGAAACTAGCTGTTTCTGGCCGTTATTTTGTCCTTATGTGCTTAAATTCAAATTTTCTGACAGTGTGCTCTTAGTCAACTAACATACGTCTTAGTCGATTAAGTCGCCTCTATCTTTTAACCCAAATTTTGGAAGTAAGCTCTTAGTCGACTAACAATGCTTCTTAGTTGATTAAGTTCTTTCTGTCTTGTAATCCAGATTTCTGGCAGTAGGCTTTTAGTCGACTAACCATCCTTCTTGGTCGACTAAGTCTTCTCTGTTTTGCAATCTGCTCTTGAAGCAGCCAACTTCAATTTTAAATTTTAGTTGACTAACTCCCATCATCATCCGACTAAGAGGCTTCTGTTTTCTGACTCAATTGTAGCTCTTTCTTCTTTGCTTGTTTAACCAATTAACCCATCTTGCAACTGAACAAGCATCTTGACTTGCTTACAAATACCAAATATATTAATGATTTAAGCTTTCTTTTGCACACTTAAACAATATAATTAGACATCAATGAATGGGAATATTTTGCTATCATAAAAAACATATAGAGTCAACATTCTCTATCTTTTATTTTTGATGATCACAAAACACTCCAAGATTAAGAATGCAATGTTTATGTTCAATATGAATGCTTCAAATCTTTATGCATAATGAGGTGCTCCCCCTTAGTCAATGCATCACTTTTCTTTACATAATATTCAACAAAACCAAAACTAAGCATCACACACATAAATTAAACATGAAGACCTATTTAACTCTATTTGATTTAGTCTTCCTTCTATCCTTTTTCTTTTTCATTATTAAACAAGATATTCAAAACTCCTCCTTAATGAATGCATCAAGATTTTTCTTTAATCTTTAAATCAAACTTTAATGAATGAGAATCATAAGCACTCATACACCTAAGTCGTACAAGATTATATATATAGTTCAATAACTTCAAGAGTCAACCTTGTGTCAATGTAAGAACAAGTGTATAGGAGTTAAATCATTTCAAGAAATTGTCAAGGATTACGCAAATAATGCTCAAGCAAATTTGATCATTTTGTCATAATCAAAACTATAATAATTTTAAAGCGAATAATCTTCCCTTTTTTGATATGACAAAACTATGAGCATAATTTGCATTTGAAATGATTTTAAAATCTCCCTCTCAACATATGCATAAAATTAAATTTGCTCATAAACCTTCTCCCCTTTTTTGTTATATCAAAAAGGTTAAGAAGAGTAAGCATTAAACACTTAAGCTCAAGAAATAATGGTTAGCAAAATCCATCAAGGATATAAGCGTTAAGACCATGAATATGTAACCATAAAGTCTCCAAGTCATCATATATATGCACTTAATATCTTCAACCAAGTCATTAAGAAATATACCCATTAAGCACATTCAACTATTAATTCATCAAAAGAATCATCAATAACAAAGCCACATGTATATATATCTGTAAGCGAAATGTGGACATAATAATTATGAAGTTCAAGAAAGATAATCATAAAGATGTTCAATAAGCACATAAGCCATATTTGAACTCCAATACCAAGTGTTAAAGCTCAATATACCAATTGATAGATATAAGTAAAATATCCCCCTTTGTAAAAGCACAATATCAATTATGAGAGATGGAATCTTTTTAAAGCTCATTATATCAATTGGTAAAGCACTAGTAAAGACTTCCCTTATCATTAAGCATATTAACTTCAAGGCTCAAAACATTTAAGAAAGATATGATCAATTTAAAGCTCAAGAGAGAGGAAACAATTATAAAGCTTGATGTTAATTTTAAAGCTAGATACTAATTGGGAAAACTTAAAGCTTGATACCAATTATGCATTTCAACATTCAATTTTAAGTGAGAAGCAATATAAGTCACAATATCTACTTTGGTGTTTAGAAAGATGTTACTAGTAGCGAAGAACACCAAATGTGGAATCTCACAAAACCTTATTGTTGAAGATCTTAATTCCTTATGATATCAAGGACAATGATTGACTCCCCCTCAAGAAATTCATTAGCTCAACACAAATTTTTAGAGATCCTCAATAGATCAAGCATTTCTAGGAAATTCCCTCAAAATAACAACTTAAGGAGAAAAAAATATCATTATTAAGCATTTTTAGAAAGTATTCTTCCAAATCAATTTCAAGCGGTCATTAATCAAAGTCATTTTGAAGCAAGCATTGTAAGATGTATTCTCCAAATTATATATGAAATTGTCAACTCAAGGAGAACTTTCACAAAAGGCATATCATTATTAATGAAGCATGACTAAAGCATTTTGCATTTATTGCAATCATGTATGAAAGTTATGATCAAATAAGCACAAACATGATTACAAGAAATAACATGGCTATCTTCCTTAATCATGATTCCAATTTTGTTCATCAAAATGAAAGCATGAGTTCAATATAGACATATACCCATTCAAAAAATATGCAACCATTGAAGTTCAAGGTACATGCAATTTCTCAATAATTCATGATTCATGAGTGATATCAATTGTTATAGAATATTGAAGTAAAGCACTCAACTCATGAATATATTCAAAGTAAACATTCAATCATCAATGAATACCAATTATCAAGATTCAAGAAAGAGATATTTAATCAAAGCACATTAGCCATTCATTGCTAACTAAAGCTATAGGCCATATTTTATTTGACATGTCAAGTTGTTTATGGTGACCTATAAGCTAAAGTTGGATGCACTCAAAATCTTTAGGTCATGTAAACGTCAAGGCTCAATGAAGACATAGTTAACATTTAAATGCATATTCAAAATAAATTTCAACTATGTCAACTCACCATATATGCCATGATCAAATTTGACAATTAAATTCATATTCAAATGTATAGCTCAAGTCAAGTTTTAAACTTCAAACCTTAAGGTCAAGCAAAATGAAAAATCATGTAAGCATGTGTCTTGACTAATATAGTAGATGAAGCAAGAATATTTTCATTAAGTTCAATGAGTTCATCCCAATCGAATAAGTATGCATAATCAAGAAATCAATTTTGAAACAATCATTTGAGCACAAACGTAAAATATATTTCAAGAATTGTTCCTAGATTAGAATTTGAACATTTCAATTTTCATGAAAAGATATTTTCTACATATGCACATGAAAATCCAATCGGATTAACAAATTCAAGCATTGATGAACAATTTCTCATATTTCTATTTTGTTGTTGTAAATACATGAGAATTTATGGAATCAATATGAGTGTCATGCTTGGGAATAGATAGATTTAAGTAATCAAAAAGGATTTCCCATTTTTCAACAAGTTTTGCAATTTCAAGAACATGTACTTGCACTAAATGATCATGAAAGTATTCATAATGCATGTTTTTAAGAGTCAAGATTCATCTTTGAAAAGGAAATTCAGGGAAGAAAATATTGCAATGGACAAGAAGTAAAGTAAAAAGATATTTTAGAACACAAAACCTGTCCATTTTGGCTTTAAAGCACTCAAGAGTAGACTACATATACCTTGGGTCCACTTTTTATCATTCCAGTAGGATTTGCATTTTGTTTTACAGTAGTCGACTAGCTATTCTTAGGAGTAAATTATGCTTGATCCCTACATATTAAAAATGCAACGACCCCTCCTCGGTCGCTATCGGTGTCCGAGACTTTCGAGAGAACCCGTCAAGTCCCGAACAAGCCTTCACATATATCAATTATCAACTATCACACATTCATTGGGCAATCTCGTAATCATCACAATTTTATTAATAATAAATATTCTCGATACATTGTATTCCATCATCACATAAGTATGTCTACGTTGTACCCAAGTGTTTGGTTCCATAACTTAATATACTATAATTGACCCAACCTCTAACAGCGGAGCGACTTAGAATAGGTTGCTAGGAGATGCCTTACCTACATCGCGATGGACCATAATGCCGATGAATAGCTCGCTAGCTGATCACTTTCTATAAAAGAGAAATAAGGGGGTGAGTCTCACAAACTCGGTGATCATTGGCTCCGTGAGCAGAGGATAGATGGGAAACAAGCAAATAACAAATCAGTTGAATATTAAAATGCAGGATTATAAAAATAATTTATTTCAAACGGGAGTTTGTGCCTTATATTACAAACTGAGGATTTCTTACGCATTATAAATACTTCAATTGGTAAATTAACCAAGGCAGATAAAAATTTTCGCTACAAAACAGATCAATAACCTTATTCAAGTCAATCATTTGAAATATTGAATTAAAACAATTTTACATAAAGAAAATTTCACCGTCAAGACCAATTGACATTTTTCTCAAATCAAATCAATATATTCGGCAAGATCCCATGAAATCAAATGTTAATCAAACTCATACGTAAATCACAAATCGCCTCGCACTCGAGGAGTTAAAATTCATTTCATCGTAAAAATAGGGGAGCTGCAGAAAAACCATTAAATTCCACTTTCACCATGCAAAAAAAATGAGTTTGAAAACCCAAAGATGCCATTCTCGAGTAGGGAATGAAAATAAACCCATGGTCCCGCTACCACGTAATAACATCCGGGGGCCTCGCTCCACCGGATCCCACATGCCATGGCAGTCTCACGATGTTGGTTGACATCGGAGAATCAAACGGTCGCAACCACGTAATCATCTGGTGGCCTAGCCACGCATACATATATCACAGGCCATGGCTCCAACCACGCCTAATTGCCCGTCGACCACCCAATGGTTCTCTAGCTAGAGCTCACTCGTGGACGAGGGTCACACTTAACCGAAGTGACAGTCGGCCTACTCTTGAATCTCTCAATTTGTAAAATCGCTTAAAAATCCAAATTGAGTTTTCAAATAATCTTTTTAAATCATTTTCAAAATATCGATCGCCATATCAAGATAAAACTCTCTTTTCATAAAACTGTATGCAATGAACTTTTGCATGCGATTCTCATTTCAAAATGGCATGGTGAATATGTAATTAAATTCTATGAATGCAGATTGCACAAATATAAGGCACAGATTTTAAGGCAAAACAGTGTGAAGGGCTTGTTTCTCAATTTTTAAAATACTTTACGTATAATTTATACATATATATTCAAAACAATTTTTGAAAATAATTTACATTCACAATTCTCTAAAATTTCTACCAGCCCATGCTATCCATAATTTTTACATCGAAATAAAATATACATATATTTATACTATTATGAAAATTTTAAAATTGACACCCCCTACTCACCTCACAATAGCGGGATTACTACGTCGCTATTGGTTTGTCCGTGTATATAATTATTCCTATTTGCTGGTCACATACTTCGTCCGGCACGCCTCAACGACAAACTTTCTTAGCAACAATTTAAACCCAATATACTTAATCACATACTTGTATGGATAGCAGCTTAATTAAAAATTCCTTATCCAAATTGCATATTTTTCATCCAAATTATGCACCATATTAAACTACCCATAAACCTTAAAATATAATATTAACTTACCATTTTTTTCTTCTTCTTCTCTTTTGGTCAGCAACACCTTCTTCTCTCCCTTTTTTCTTTCTCCAGCCGTCGCTCACCTTTTTCTTTCTAGCTCTTCAGCTACCATTTTTTTTCTTCTCCATCTTTCTCTTTTCTTCCCCCTTATGCTGGCTGCAAGAACCCTTCCTTTCCCTCACAAATCAGCAACACAACAGTCCCTTTTTTACTCCTCTAAATGACAGTAGCTACTTGGTCTTTCTCACTCTCCAACTACCATTTTTCTGCTCTCACTCTCAGCCCTCTCTTTCTCTTTTTTTTTTCCTTTCTTTCTCCTTTCTTTTTTCTTTTCTTCTTAGCTTTGGCTGGTTTTCCTTCTCTCCCTCACCACCGATTTCGCTCTTTCCTTTTTCCTTCTTCAAATAGTCGGCCCCACCTTTAATGCACATGATTTAAATGGCTTTGACTTTTCTTTTTCTTTCTCTCTTTTATCTCACTTGGCCGGCCCCCATTTTTCTTCTTCTTTCTTCTTTGTGTCATTCGGTTGGCCCCTACCATCATTCAACTTAAAAAAATATATTTTTTGGCCTCCTTATTCAACACATGGGCGGCTACCCATGTTATCCTTTTGTCACACATTTTTTTTAATCTTTCCTTTCTTTTTCTCCCATGTGGCCAAGTACAAGTCAAAGAGTCATTCCCATTTTCCATTCGTCCACATTGTTCATCTTTTCTTCATGCATTTCCTTTCATTTATTTATTTATTTATTATGATATTCTTTTCTTTTTCATTTCTTTATTCTTGCTCCATGCACAATTCATCTTTCATTTAATCATTCTTTGGTTTATTCCAATCACATGTTTATCTCATATTTTACATAATCCAACCTTTCTTAGTTGGTAATTTCCCATTTAACTTCAATTATTAAAATTTCAACATAATCCTCAAATTTTCCTTTATTTACCGAATAACCTTGTAAATTTTCATCTTTTACAATTTGGTCCATTCGACATATTAAAATAAAAAAATCTAATTTCCTTCTATCTTTCTTTCTTTATACATATACAATCAAAATGGAGAAGTTGAATTTCAACGCGGTATCAATATAATATTTAAATATTTACTCACCAGCGCTAGCTCAATTTTTAATACAAACATGCGGGTCTCACTTATGTCATTTATCTCTAACATTCATTCGTACTTCGTCTCCCCCACTTGGATTGACCATATAATCCCTCTTCACGATTAATTCCAACATCCGATTAAATATTAATATTTTAATATTATTTTATTTAATAAAATATTATTTTATTCAAAAATTTTCACTTGTCTCCTCTGGTCTCGAAACGTCTTACCGGGACGGTTACATTGACTACTATTCGAGGGTACGGGGTGTTACAAAAAAGCCAAAAAAGGTGCAAAATATGCAATGTTTCAAGGTATAATGATCTCAAAACATGGATTTGTCTAAGAACAATTTAGAATTTCATTTCAACCATGTTGAAACATCATTTTGGACATCTATGATCAAAGATTCTTCAAGAAAAACATGTGAACTCAAATTTTGGCTTTTATTGCTCATTGTTCATAAGTGCTAAAAAAGTTGAAATGCTCATTTGAAGAATCATGCCTTTAATATGCTCAAACATATTCAATTTACACCATGATGCGTGACTATGACTTAAAACATATACAACAAGCATTTAAACAATGTTTAAGCATAATAAGCATCAAATTTAGCATTTTCTATAATTTTCAGCATATGAACAAAAATGCCCTTGAGGCATTCAAGCATTCATTTGCAATAAGATCAAGTTATAATAGCATTTTCAACATAAGGCACACTTGTTCAAGTTTTATATCGTAGAAATCATTATAGCCTCAAGCATTACAAGAAGATTTGTTCCTTTGCTTGAAAAATGCCATCAATTCCAAATTTTTACACTCAAAATCATGCTTAAGAAATCCTTTTCAATCAATTTCACCAATCATGAGAGAAATACCAAGCAAAATGGAATTTATGCGATTCATGTATCAAATCAATTTTGCTCAACCATGCTATATCATCAAAAACAATGAATCAATTTCAATCAAAGAGAATAAAAAGATTTCGCAAGAAAATCAATTGATAAAGATTTAATCTTTCTTTGCAAACTTTTTAACTTGAAACATTCAAGATTAGACTTGCTTTGTGAAAAATCATGGGCTCAATGTCACTCAATTTTGTTTCATTATACTCTATATGATTTATAAAATGTGTAATGAGCATAATGAATCATGTTTATGCATGTCAAGGGTCATTTGCAAATATCTCATAATCATGTGCCTATGACCATTCAAGCTAACAAGCAAGCATGCACATCCAATAAGAACAAGTCATAAGTATTTTCATTATGAGACAAACTTGTTCAATTCATTAATCATTCTAAACTTAAAGGATGGCAACATTTTTCTTATATAAGATCATTTTGCTTTAAAAGTACCAATCAAAGTAGTCAAAACTTTCAAGCTCACTATTCAAGTAACTTCTAGAATGTAAATCAAGATTGTTCAAATGGTCAACTTATGTTAGGCACAAGGAAATCAAGGATAATTTTTTTTAACTCAATTTTCCTTGTTTTAGGCTACTTGAATAAGTGTGAGTGTAAGTCATCAAGTAAGCTCATATTTCTATCACCTTATCCAACCTTTTCTGTAAAACCTGAATCTATAAACACATGTCATGATATACATGCACTGAGTAGCATGTTATTACGCTAGAAAAGCACCTAAGAATAGACGAAACCCGATATTGTACTTAACGGTACACTTAAATTGATTTAACTTCGAACTAGTTCAAATAGGAATTGTAGGATGAAATTTAATATTTTATAGTCAAGGAATGACTAAAAATGATTGTTCGGAGTTCGAGGGTTCATTAGGGGTAAAATTGAAAATTTTGATGTTTAGGGGCAAAAGTCGTCATTTTGCCACCTAAGATAATAATTTGATCAGGGAGTGAAATTTTTGATCAAGATTAACTATTTGGAGTATAATTTAATGATAGGAAGTGAAAAAGTTTAATTCTGGTGATTTCTGAAGTGTAAGGGCAAAATCGTAATTTTACCACCCACGAACAAAATTTGAGATTTTGAGAGAATTTAGATCAAATTTGACAAATTGGAGAATGGTATGAGTATAAGGGATGAAAAATATATCTATGGGCAATTTTTCAGTTTTTTGGGCAAAAATGTAATTTTTCACTTTTACGGGGGCAAAAGTGTAAATTTCAAAAATTACTCCACCGAGACTTTGGATAAGTCTGAGAATTTTATCTAAGCTATGGATATGTGGGACAAGTGTATGGTGAAAATTTGGAAACAAATGGATGAAATTTTTAAAATGGGCCAATGGGAAAGTGACACGTGACATTTTTTTTAATGAAATAATATTATTTTAATGAAAAGTCAGCCCATTTAAACCCCATTTTAAGTGCTGGCCGGCCATAAGGAAGAACAAGGGAGGAAATAGAGAGAAAAGGAAGAAAAAAAAGAAAAACCAAAGAGAAACAAGAAAATTCAAAGGGGAATTCACGATTTTCGACCGTTTACGCGTCTAACGGTAAGATTTTTCGACTTTAGCTTGATTATTACCTTTCCTAAGCCTTTATTTCCATTAGCATGCTTGAGGAGAGAGATCAAAAAGTGATAGCAAGGGCTGGATGATATTCTAGGGGAGAGAAATTGAAATTTTTAGGTTTTGATTTTTAGTTAAATTGATAGTTTTAGTTAGTTAAATGTGTTTAGAAATTAAATTGGGCAAGAAATCATTAAATTTTCACAATATCCACCCTTGGCTGAATCTGCAATTAGGTACAATGATGATGATCTGAAATTTATTCTAAGAGAAATGAAGAGAAAATGATGAAAAATGATTAAATGTGATAGAAAAACAAAGTAGAAAATTTACCGAGTTAATGTCCCATTTTTGGCTGAATTTTTCAAGGAAGGGAGTGAGCTGATTTTGTTGTTTTTAGAAGGTTATTGGCTGATATTTAATGGTTAGAAATGTTAGAGAGAGAATGGGATGATTTAGAGCTAAAATGGAGCGCGTTAGCAATTTATCGGGTAAAGTGCCAAAAATAGGTTAATACCGCGTTTAAGCCGTTTTAGGCTATTGCATTTCATACCATGCATTAGTATAGGATTTAAGTTAATTATATAGTGATTTAGCATCAATGTGATGAATTGTGTAAATTTTTGTAATGTGTCTAGGAGGAAAGCCTTCCGAAAAAGGCAAAGAAGTCGTACCCGACGAGTAGTGATCGGGACGCTTAGAAAGCTTTTAGTTTGTACAAACGGTGAGTAAACCTATTATTATTGTAAATTATCTAGAGTTTATTTTTAAATGCCCTTTATGTATTTTATGAAATGAGAACGAGATTAAAACGGGATTTTTGATGTTTTAGGAATAAATGTGACAAATAAAAATATATTGTATTGATTATGAAATTGAGTAATTGGAGGCTGTAAATTGACTTGAAAAATATATATTTTCCTAGGAATAGCTTAAAAGAAATGAGTATATGTGGCTATATTTTGTGAGTGCATTGGGAAATTTATGTAAGTTGTTTTTGCTATGCAGGCTGGATAAATAAATAAAAGTCACGTTATATTGTCGAAATTTTATTAAAATTGGTGGGTTAGTCAGTACAATGACGGGTTTCCGTGGACTGCTTATTAGAGGGGCACGGTAAATCCAATTATACAGTTACTCCGGTTGTAGAGGCGAGGAGGGTAACTCCTGGGGTAGTATTAGAGCTCACTTCATGTCGAACCCCCACGCGAATGTGTAACTCGGCCAACGCCAAGGAACGACTTGTTTTAAAAATAAAAATGTGTTTCACGTGTGAATATTTTGACACCCTTGGCGGATTCGGTTAGATGCCTCGGCCAAGGTATCCCCGAGGATTAGTTTTGGCTTGAGCCTTGTTTTAATAAAAGACATAAGCCTTAACAACTGTTTTGGTAAATTACAAATATTTTATGGTTTAAGAAATAAATTGGAAACATTATGAAATGGGTTGAAATTTGTTGTTTAAACTTGCCTTCATTTTACTCGCCTTTAGATATTTATGATAATGTCTGTTTACTCATTGGGATTTTATAATCTCACCACCCTCCTTTCCACCCATTTCAGGTTCAGTATAGACTGTAGATAGCTGATCTCATCGAGGACTACCATTGGATCTGCATTTTCCAAACCGTAGGTTCACAGTCCTCTTTATTTTTGTTTATTCGGGGGCCCTCTTGTTATTGTAAATTAAATTAAATATTTTGGCTTACTGTATTTCAGTATGTATAAATTTATTTAGCTTTTACGCTATAAAAATTATTCATGTATAACTCTATAAATATTGTTTTATAAGAAAATAGAATATTTCCCTTAATATTTTTTTATTTTCTTATTATATTCAAATAATCGTAATTTCGTTTTAAATGAAGATTTTAGACTTTTAAACTCATTTTGAATATGAATTATGTGTTTTGTACTTGTATATTACGTTTTAGCCAGTTTCAAAATTTTTGAGAAAAAATGACCAAAATACCCCTGTGTGGCGAAAATTTTATTTTGATTGTTTTTGATCTAAAATAGTGTATATTCTCTAAAAACTCGATATTTAACAACGATTGCTCACAGGAAAGGAAAGAAACTGATATGTAAGCCTTGTAGGGTTCCGGTTGGCATTCCGGATAATGAGTATCAATCAGGACGTCGCGGCGATTGTCATGGGCCTGAAAGAGGTTCTGGGTCGTGGCATTTTATGTTTCAGAATTATACTAAAAAATCATTTTTCCTCAAAGAAGAAGTATGGAAATAATTTCACAAAATATGAGGAAATTTTATAAAATTTTTTTTTTCAAAATCAAGCAATCTTAATAAAACATTTTTCTCAAAATAAGAATGATGATATATTCAAGATCAAAATATAAGAACATACTCAATCTTTAGATTCATACTTCCTTGCAACTTGTAGCATGTATCATATCAAATCGAGTTGCATAGCCAAGATTTATCAATAAAGCTCAAGGAATTATGTACTTAATATTCAAGCAAGAATAAGCAACCAAAGTTTTCAATTACGAAAGGCAAACAATTTTAGAAACTAAGCTAAATCGATGAAGCATTCAATAAATAACCAATATAAAATTTCATTTAAATAAACAAAAAGCTTTTAGCATAAAGATCACCCATTTTCCTTTATGTGTGGCTAGAGAGCATTCATTCTTCAAGAATTGTTCCTCATTGCTCTAACACACGTACAAAAGACATTTTTCATTTGATTTTTGGTATCTAAATTGCTTTGGATCCTTGAAAGTTAGTCTCATTGCATAACATTACTTTTGGAACCCACACTTGTCTAAATTTATAAGGTAAATATTTTTTAATTGGACAAGTGTATGAATAATAACTATAAAATATGCAATGATTGCCTTTAGTCATTTTGGAAGATGAGGAATTCATGAAAGCCTTTTGTTTCTCATTTAATAAGCTTTCAAATTTCCTTTTCACATCAAAATTTCCTTTTTCCAAAATATCAATTTGCTTTAGGTAAGTTCACAAGATTAAAAAGTTACCTTTATCTCTTTAAGGGCCATGAAGCATAATTTAATTTGATTTGAGGATTCATCTTCACTTGATTCTCTGTCTGCATTTGCCATGTTGCTTGTTGAGCATTGATTCTCACAAAACTTGTCTTCCAATTCCCTTTCCTTCTTTGTTTCTCCATATAACTCTTCTAATTTTCTCCAAATTTCCTTTGCACTTTTGCACAAGAACACTTTATTGTATTCTCTATAATCAAGTGCACAAATGAGAGTGTGCATGGCCTTAGAGTTCATTTGTACTCTCCTCATTTCAGCTTCAGCCCACTCATTTCTATCTTTGGGAGTTTTCTCAACATTTACTAAGTTTGTAATCATAGGAATGAAAGCACCATCGGTAATGACATCTAATGTCTCATAGTTATAAGCCCTAATAAAAATGGACATTCTAGTACTCTAATAAGAATAGTTTGATCCATCAAATAGATGAGGCATATTAATGCATTGACCCTTAGCATCAACAGATTTTTCTAGAGCCATTTGGATCTCCTCTAAGGATGTTAAGCCTAAAAAATGAGGGTTAGGCTTTGATACCACTTGTTGGTCCCAAAGAATGTGCTTGAGGGGGGGTGAATAACACTTTTGGAATGACACTAAAATTCCTTCCAAGTAAAAAGCTGATTAAAGGAATTTGAAAATGGAAGTTTAAAGTTTTTCGGAGGAATGATTTAAGTGCTAAGAGTAAGAAGAAAATAAAAGAAAGTAGACAAAACATAATGATTTATAGTGGTTCGATCCCCTTGACCTATATCCACTACCTTGATTTCCCAATCAAGGATTTTCAAACCAATTCACCAAAATCAGTGTAATTCCCAAACTTCCACCAAAATTTTACAATGGCTTTTCATAGGCTCAGCCACAACCTTTAACAATGGTTTTTCATGGGATCAACCAAAACCCAAAATGGCTTTTCAAAGACTCAACCACAACCTTTAACAATGATTTTTCACGGGATCAACCGAAACCCAAAAACTAACTTTTCTAAGGCTAAGTTAGAACCTACCACAAAGACCAAGCTAACCCAAGCTTGATCTGTCAAGCCCAACTTTATAAAATATTAGCCATGTCATTCATGTGATTGACAGAATGCTTGCATACTTAGAAAGCCCTGAAAAATCGTCAAAAGTCGGTAGTGTACCTAGTGGTGCAACTAAGTTGAATTAAGCCTCGAACTAGTACAAATAGAGATTATAAGATGAAATTGAGAATTTTAAAACCCCATAATGACTTAAAATGGTGATTCGGAGTTCGAGGACCGATTTGGAGTCAAATTGGAATTTTCATGACCTAAGGGCAAAATTGTCATTTTGCCACCCGAGGTTAAAATTGGAATGTTGGAAGAAGTTTTTGATCAAGATTGACTATTTAGAACATAATTAGAGTTTGAGAAGTGAAACATTTTAATTTCTACATTTTTTCGAGCATAAGAGTAAAATAGTCATTTTCCCACCCCAGGGGTAAAATTGTAATTTTACACCACCCAACACTTATCCAGCACATGAATTTTACCCATTATTATCATGGATAATTGAAGGATTTTAAATGGTTTAGAGAGATTGCTTAATGGGTAAGTATGACACATGGGCCAATGAAATGGTGACATGTGTCAAATTTTCATCCATTTATATTTGACTTTAAAAATCAGCACATAAACTCTCCCAACTCATTTCTCTTGGCCGGCCAAAGGAAGAAAAGAAGAAGAACAAAAACCTAGCTAAGAAAATCAAGAGAAATTTACAAAATTTCAAAGAATCAAATGACAAAAGGTAAGATTTTTCAATTCTAGCTTGTGATTTACCTTTCCTATGCATTCTTTTTCATTTTTCATGGTTGAGAATCAAGTTTGCATGAGGATACCCTTGCTGGTCGGACATGGGGGGGAGGAGTTTTGAACTTGGATTTGGTTAGATTTCAATATATTCTAGTGTTTTTAGTTAGTTAGTTATGTGTAGCATGAAAAACAAACAAGAAAAAATCATTTTCTCCCATCACCCATCATTGGTCAAATTTTCCATGTAGAGTGTGGATGGTGGATTTGATTTTATTTCAAGTGAATTGGTTAGGAAATGATGAATTACGGTGAGAAAATCAAGTAGGAAAAATCATAATGTTGATGCACCCACCATGGCCGAAATTCCCAAGAGAAAATGTGAAGATGATTTTGCTAAATTTTATGATATTTGACTTGTGTTTGATGGTTTGGAGAATTGGAAGAAAAATGGAGTTAATTGGAGTTGAATTGGGCATATTAGCCAATTAATCGAGTGATAGATCGAATTAGGCCAATACCGTTTTACTTAAGTACACAATTGAATTTGTGTAGAACACCGTGTTTAGACGATAATCCGAACAATTTGCATTCCATTTCATGCATCCATATAGTTTTATAACGGTTTAGCACCAATGTGGTAAATTGCTTGATTGTGCATTATGTTTAGGTGGTGAATCCTCCGGTAAGGGCAAAGAAATTGTACCCGAGGATCGATAGTCGGAGTACTCTAAAAATTTGACTCCCGAAATAGTGAGTAACCTTATCATCATTTTAATTATCTAAAGTGGTCTTTTTATTCGATTTTGTGAATGTTATGGAAAATGAGTTTAAATGGTTAATTTTTAGGTTTTATAACCAAAATGTATTTAAATGAAATGATTTTATAAATTGTCTTGAAATTGAATGATGGCTTTGAAAATAGAGTAATTGGAGACCATTTGATGTATTGTGAATTTATGGTTCTAATTGATTGGCTTATGACAATATTGGCATGAATGGCTGAATTGGTATTTGTGTTGAAAATATATAAACTGTCATTTGCCTTGATAGGTTGGATAATGATAAAATTGCCATGTCATGCTGTTGAATATTTATTGTATGGTGGGTTTAGCTTGCTGCAGTGGGCGGGTTCTGTGGATCAGCCTATTAGAGGGGCACAAAATTCGATTATATACATACCTCGATCGGAGAGGCGCGTAGAGTATCTCCTGAGGTATGGTTAGAGTTCACATCACACCGAACCACCTCGTGATGATGAACTCTGCTAACGCCAAGGAACGGCTGTGTTTTTCAAACTAAAAATATGTTTACGTGTATACGAAATTTGTAACAGCCTTGATGGACTCGGTTAGATACCTCAACCAAGGTATTCTCGAGAATGATTTTGGCAGGAGCCAAGCTTTTAAGATACTCATAAGCCATGTTGATTATTTAAATGAAATGAATATTTATGTTATAAATTACATATTGAGATGGAATATTTTAATCGTCTCCATTTACTCGACTTTAGATATTTTGGATGATGTTTGTTTACTCACTAGGATTATATAATCTCACCACCCTCCTTTTCACCCATTTCAGGCTCAGAATAGGCTGTAGATAGCTGATATCGTCGAAGGCTATAGTTGGCTTTACTTCCTCAAAAATCGTAGGTTCATAGCCTTCGTTCACTTTTGTCATTTGGGGGCCCATGTGTCATTGTAAATTAAATTAAATATCTTGACTATTTGTATTACAGTATGTATGAATTTATTTCGCTTTTACGCTAAAAAAATTTCTTACAGATAACTCTATAAAAATTGTTTTATAAGAAAATAGAATATTTTATTGAATATTTTTATTATATTCAAATAGTCATAATTTCATTTTAAATGATGGTTTTAGACGTTTAAACTTATTTTGATTATGAATTATGTGTTTTGTACTTGCATACTACATTTTTAGTTAGTTTCGAAATTTTTAGGGAAAAATGACCAAAATGCCCCTGTGAGACAAAAATCATTTTTTTTTATTGTTTTAAGTTAGAAATAGCTTAAAATCTTTTAAAACATGATATTTGGCAATGGTTACTCACAGGGGAAATGAGAAACTAATATTAAAGCCTTACGGGGTTTCGATTGGCATTTCAGGTAATGGGTGTCTATCGGGACACCGCGACGATTGTCACGAGCTAGAGGGGAGTACAGAATCGTGACAATTATATTGGTATCAGAGCTTTTGGTTTTAAAGTTGTTTTAAAAATTTACCGTTTCAGTGTGGCCTCTGGTTAAGTTGGGTTAGGTTGAATAGAATGCATGCATCTGCATATAGAGCCTAAGGTTGCTTAAACTTGCTTGTTTCCTCTTATAGATTATCATGCCTCCTCAACGCGAACACCCACCTCTCACTAGATCGGCTAGGAGGGGAAGAAATCGTTCCCAACGTTGTCAGCTAGATGTATTAGAGGGGGAATCGGCTGCGTCCACCATTCAGGCAGCACCTGCTGCCGAACAGGCCGAGACTTCTCCACATCCTCCACATTCTTCACATCCTCCGCCACCTACTGATATTCCTGCCATGTCTCCTGAGGTAGTCCAGGCATTGGCAGCCTTCTTTACCGCTATTGCTGGCTAGGCTTAAGCTGGTCAGGCTCCTCCTATAATACCACCAGTTGCTCCTTCAGTACCATCACCCCCACCTCCAGTTCCACCGCCAATATAGGATGTATCTCTTTCTAAGAAGCTGAAGGAGGCTAGACAACTGAGTTGTGTTTCTTTTACGAGTGAGTTGGACGCAACCGTAGCCAAAGATTGGATTAATCAGGTTTCAGAGACACTCTCTGATATGAGGTTGGATGATGACCTGAAGTTGATGGTGGCCACGAGATTACTAGAGAAGAGAGCCCATACATGGTGGAATTTAGTAAAATCCTGTTCCACTACTCCTCCGACCTAGCCAGACTTTCTAAGAGAATTTGATGGTCAGTATTTTACTTATTTTCATCAGAAAGAAAAAAAGAGAGAATTTTTGAGTTTGAAATAGGGAAATTTAACTGTAGAGGAGTACGAAGCTCATTTTAACGAGCTGATGTTATATGTGTTGGATCTGGTGAAATCTGAGCAAGATCAGGCCAATTATTTCGAGGAAGGGCTCTATAATGAGATTAGAGAGCGGATGACAGTGACTGGTAGGGAGCCACATAAGGAGGTAGTACAGATGGCTTTAAGGGTCGAGAAGCTTGCAAATGAAAATAAGAGAATGCGAGCTAAGTTTGCAAAAAGAAGAAATACGAATGTATCTTCTAGTCAGCCACCAAAAAGGTGCAAAGATTCATCTGCTTCAAGGAGTACTACCTCTGTTTCAGTGACATCTCCTCGACCTCCATTTTTACAGACACAGCAAAGGCCTCCAAGATTTAGCAGATCTGCGATGACTACTTCTAGGAAGAGTTTTGAAGGTTTTGATAGATGCAGGAATTATGGGAAGAATCATTTTGGTCCGTGTAGGGGACCAGTAGATGTTTTCATTGTGGTCAGCCAGGTCACATTAGGAGTGATTGCCCACAGCTAGGACGGGCTACTGTAACTACTCCATCTCCACCAGCTCGTATGGATATGCAGAGGAGAGATCCTTCTAGGTTACCACTGAGGTAGGGAGTAGCTATACAGTCTGGTGTAGAGAGTAACACCCTGGCATATCCACCTTTGAGACCACAGACTCGTACTTCGACAAGAGTTTTCGCTGTGATGGAAGATGAGGCACGGGTCTAACTTAGAGCAGTGATAGGTACTATGTCTTTATTTGATAAAGATGCTTATGTTTTGATAGATTCTAGCTCAGATAAGTCTTATGTGAGTATGGCATTTGCATCAATTGCTGATAAAAACTTGTCACCATTAGAGGAAGAAATTGTAGTTCACACCCCTTTAGGAGAAAAGTTAGTTAGAAACAGTTGTTATAGAGATTGTGGAGTAATGGTTGGTGAGGAAGAATTTAAGGGTGACTTGATTCCTTTAGAGATCCAAGATTTCAATTTGATATTGGGTATGGACTAGTTAACTGCACATCGGGCGAATGTGGATTGTTTCAGGAAAGAAGTTGTTCTTTAGAATTCGGAGGGAGCAGAGATTGTATTTGTAGGGGAACGTCGAGTATTACCGTCTTGTGTAATCTCGGCCATCAAAGCTTTGAAACTGGTGCAGAAAGGGTATCCGACATATTTAGCACACGTGATCAATACTTCAAAAGGGGAACCTAAATTAGAGGATGTCCCAATAGTAAGTGAGTTTCCTGATGTATTTCCTGACGAATTATCGAGACTACCTCCTGAGCGAGAGCTTGAGTTCTCTATTGATTTATTTTCGGGTACCGCACCTATTTCTATCCCTCTATATCGAATGTCTCTGACAGAGTTAAAGGAACTAAAAGTCCAACTGCAAGATTTGGTGGATAAGGATTTTATTTACCCTAGCACTTCTCCTTGGGGAGCACCAGTTCTATTTGTAAAGAAGAAGGATGGCATTCTTCGATTGTGTATCGATTACCGTCAGTTGAATCGAGTGACCATCAAGAATAAATACCCTCTACCACGGATCAATGATCCTTTTGATCAGTTACAATGTGCTATGGTGTTTTCTAAGATTGATTTGAGGTCTGGGTATTATCAGTTAAAGATTAAAGAGCAGGATGTACCCAAGACTGCTTTTAGAACGTATTATGGGCATTATGAGTTTCTGGTGATGCCGTTTGGTTTGACTAATGCCTTGGTAACTTTTATGGATCTTATGAATAGGGTGTTCCATCCATACTTAGATAAGTTCATGATAGTATTCATAGATGACATCCTGGTTTATTCGAAGAATGATGATGAACATGTTGCCCATTTGCGTATTGTGTTGCAAACCTTGCGTGAAAAACAACTTTATGCCAAGTTCTCTAAATGTGAGTTCTGGTTAAAAAAAGTGGTTTTCTTGGGACATGTGGTGTTCGGAGCTGAAATTTATGTCGATCCCAAAAATATTGAGGCAATCTTACAATGGGAGCAACCAAGAACAGTAACTGAGATTCGCAATTTCCTTGGCTTAGCCGGTTATTATCAGAGATTTGTTTAAAGATTTTCATTGATAGCTGCTCCTTTGACTCGTCTGACTCGTAAAGGAGTTAAGTTTGAGTGGGATGATGTTTGTGAGAGTCGATTTCAGGAGCTAAAGAACCGGTTAACCTCCGCTCCCGTTCTAACACTTCCTGTTGGTGGGAAAGAATTTTTGGTATATAGTGATGCCTCTAAGTTGGGATTAGGGTGCGTATTGATGCAGGATGATAAAGTAATAGCTTATACTTCCCAGCAACTGAAGAAGGATGAGATGAATTACCCTACTCATGACTTGGAGTTAGCAGCAATAGTCTTCGCATTGAAGATTTAAAGGCATTATTTATATGGTGAACGTTGTCGGATTTTTACTGATCATAAAAAGTTTGAAATATTTGCTCACCCAAAAAGAACTTAATTTGAGACAAATACGGTGGCTAGAGTTGATCAAGGATTACGACTTTGTGATTGATCATCACCCTAGAAAGGCAAATGTTGTAGCAGATGCCTTAAATCGTAAATCCTCATCGTCGATAGCAACGCTTCGGAGTTCTTATTTTTCGATGTTACTTAAGATGAAGTCTCTAGGGGTCTAGTTGAATAATGGTGAGGATGGAACCCTACTTGCTAGTTTCGTTGTGAGACCTTCATTGTTGAATCAGATTAGGGAATTGCAGAAATCCGATGATTGGTTGAAACATGAAGTTCAAAAGCTACAAGATGGAGAAACTAGTGAGTTTAGACTCAGTGATGATGGTACTTTGATTCTTGGAGACTGGATTTATGTTCCTAAGGATGATCAGTTGAGACGAGTTATTTTAAAGGAAGTTCATTCTTCCGCTTACGCTTTACATCCCGGAAGCACCAAGATGTATCGAACTATTAAAGAAAGTTATTGGTGGCCGGGTATGAAACGAGACATAGCAGAGTTTGTAGCAAAATGTCTCACATGCTAACAGATCAAGGCGGAGTGTCAAAAACCATCAGGTACTCTTCAGCCTTTAGCGATTCCTGAATGGAAGTGGGAACACGTGACTATGGACTTTGTATTGGGTTTGTCGCAGACACAGAGTGGGAAGGATGCTATTTGGGTGATTGTGGATAGATTGACTAAGTTTGCCCATTTCTTGGCTATCCATAGCACGTATTCTATTGAGAAATTGGCGAAACTTTATATAGATGAGATTGTGAGATTACACGGAGTTCCAGTTTCTATTGTGTTAGATCGAGACCCTTGATTTACTTCTCGATTTTGGTCAAAATTTCAGGAAGCTCTCAGAACTAATTTGAGATTAGCACTGCCTTTCATCTGTAGACAAATTGTGAGACCTTGACCTTTATAGACTCGTAAAGGGAAGTATACGCGATATCCCTGATCAGGGGTAATTTTGTCATTTCCTTAGTAAATCCATAAAAGTAAGGTTTTTAAACAATATTATGGTCTAAGTAGGCCTAAGGCATAAAATGGATGGTGAAATTAGGGGTAAAATGGAAAGGAAACCAAAATTTCGATGATTTTCACGATAAGGGTAAAATGGTCATTTTTCACCTCGAGTTAAAATTTTAAGTTTTTATGAACCAGAACATGTCTAGACCATTATGGATCTTGTCCCAGTGTTAAAAGAGCAAAAAGATTGCATAAAAGATTGAAGGAGAATAAGTTAATTAGTGGAAGGGCATTTTCGTAATTTTATGGGAATGGATAAGTTGGCCTATAAATATCTTGAAATTTCCAACAACTTCTTGAATTTCTAGCAGCTGGTCTTCTTCTTCCCTTCTTCCTTCTCACGTTTCTTCAATTCCTCCATGGGATTTTTCTTCAAGCTTCCATAACTTTCTCTATTTAGCTTCAATTTTCATGCTTTTGGTGCACCTTTCCATAAACCCTTGTGCTATTTCATCCTCTCACTTTAAAACCCTTGATAAATCTCATTTCTGTACTTTCTCTGACTAGTTGGATGTTTTAGAGAGAGAAAGAGAGAATTACCCCATTGATTTGGAAGCAATTAGAAGAGAATTTGACTACAAAAGAGCCATAGGGTAAGTGATGAATTAAGCTTGGTTTTTAGCTGCAGAAAATGGCTAGTAATTGGGATTTATGAGCTGTTTATTGTTGAGTATGTTCATTACTTTTAGTGATTAAGATAGTGAACATAGATGGCCATTTAATGTGGCAATTGAAAGCTAGTTAAGAGATAGCTTTTAGGGTTCATAGTGTGTAAATTGACCTATTGCTTATGCTAACATGATCCTAGGTTCTAAAGAAGCCTCACCATCTCATTTGGACAATTAGGGGAATTGGAGTCATATAAAGGCTCTACAATCAATTGGTGAGTGGACTACCTTCAAAATTTGTTTTGGGAAATATAATGTATTTGCCACCCATTTGAATGAATTATCAAGTTTTTCATAAAGACAAGTGCCTTGGGAACAAGCTTTTGCAAAATGGTTTATATTGTGATATGTGATTGCTATGGATTCATGCACTATTGTAGTATGATGATATATAAATATGTCTGTTGTGCATGATGAATGATATTGTGTATAATGACTGTAACCGTGTGTGTACACGATGTGGGGGGATGCACATGTTGGTGATAATGGTGGCGTGAGAGATGGATGATGATAGTGCCCGAGTGCACGATGTGGGGGGATGTACACGATGGCACTGATTGTGCACGATATGGGGGGATGCACACGATAGTGCCGGCTATGTGCACGATGTGGGGGGATGTACATGAGCCGGATGTGATTATGATGATGTTGATGTTTATCTATGTAATTATGCACATCTAGACTTATGAAATGAAAACTTATGAATGTGATATATGATTGATATATATGAGAAATTTGATACATTGCACTTTGGGAATTTTCATGTGCTGTATGTTTATTTTGTTGGTTTAGCAGGATGGCCTTTTTGTTGAGTGAAGGGAAACTTTTCTCTTGTTGCTCTGTTTTCGCTGCAGCGAAATTCATTCTCGCTGCAGCGAGATAGTCACCTAGCTTCTCGCTGTAATGAAAAGGAATCTCGCTGTAGCGAAAAACTCTCTATTTCATCAGTGAAATTTTGTCGCAGCAAGAAACCTTCTGTTTCTGAGTTACAATTTTGCTTCAGCGAAATTCAATCTCGCTGCAACGAAAAACCTTATGTTTTGGTCTCCTATCTTGTCCAATTGTTGCCCTAACTTTCACTTCTTTACTACCATATCAGAGCATGGACTTCCTACATTAAGGATTAAATGAGTTAAGTTTAAAGGGATGAGGTTTAGTGAGAAATCCTCGGCCAGTTGAGAAACCCTCGGTCGATTAATAACCAAATCCCAACGTCGTTGCAACGAAAATTCATTCTCGCTGCAGCAGATTGGTTGTCATATTTGACTTGTTTACGTATCATTGAAGCTTTCATTCTTCAAATGGTTCGTTGTGTATGGATTCATGATTTTCAAATGATCAATCATTTAAGGGCTTGATGAGGGGTTTTTAATAAGAATAGAAACAAATTTCATTGTTTTGAAAAAGAATGCATCATGATTTTGTTAAACATTCCTTATGGTATGCTTGTTCCCTTCCTTGTTCACTCACTGGGTTTATACTCACCATTTTCAACTTCATATTTTCATATCACGAGGCAGCAGGTAACTAGGACGAGGTGTCATTGTAGACTTATATCCATCTTTTGGTAGGTGTCTCAGCATCAGTAGCTGTACATTCATCCGAGTCCCTACATTGGAAATCGAGTCTTCTTTTTGAGATGTATAGACAAACTTGATGTAAATTATTAAGATACATGCTGTAGACAATGTATGTATATTTTAAATGAGTAATGCCAATACGAGTTGAAAATGTCTATCACTATTTTGGTTTAAAGTTATAATTTGTGACTTAGCAATATTTGATGGAATGATGAGTAGGATAAAAATGATAGGCTTGCTTGGGCTTAGTGGACTATGTCCATTGGGCCCATACGCCTGTCATGGCCCGAAATTTGGGTCGTGACACAAATGGTTAATCTAAAAGGACTATTCAGACCTTGGAAGATATGTTACGAGCTTGTGTCATTGACTTTATTGGGAGTTGGGACAGACACTTGCCATTGGTGAAGTTCGCGTATAATAACAGTTTTCAATCTAGTATTGGGATGGCACCATACGAGGCTCTATATGGAAGGAAGTGCCGAACTCCGCTCTGTTGGGATGAAGTGGGTGAGAGGAAATTGTTTAATGTGGAATTGATTGATCTGACAAATGACAAGATCAAGGTTATCCGAGAGTGATTAAAGACAGCTCAAGATAGGCAAAAGAGTTACTTTGATAGACGAAGGAAAAATTTAGAGTTTGAAGTTGACGATAAAGTTTTTCTTAAGGTTTCTCCTTGGAAAGGTAATAATTTGAAAATTCTAAGTATTAAATCTTATTTGATTATACTATTATGATAAATTATGGTATTTTATTAGGTAATAAAAAGTGTGATTCGATTCGCGAAGCGGGGAAAGCTCAACTCGAGATACATTGGACCCTTTCGTATCATTGAAATGATCAGACCAGTGGCTTACAGACTTGAATTACCCCTGGAGTTAGATCGGATTCACAATGTTTTCCATGTCTCGATGTTGAAAAAGTATGTTCTCGATCCCTCCCACATTCTAGAGACACCACCAATCGAGTTGCATGAAGATTTAAAGTTCGAGGTGCAGCTTGTACGCATTCTAGATCGAAAGGATTGAGTGTTGAGGAATAAAAGCATTCCAATGGTGAAAGTGTTGTGGAAGAATGCTCGAATGGAGGAGATGACATGGGAAGTCGAGCACTAGATGAGGAACCAATATCCATATCTTTTCTTTGAATCCGGTAAGTGAAATTTTGAGGTCAAAATTTTATTTTAAGGGGGGTAGTGCTATCAAACCCGACTTTATAAAATATTAGCCATGTCATTCATGTGATTGACAGAATGCTTGCATACTTAGAAAGCCCCGAAAAATCGTCAAAAGTCGATAATGTACCTAGTGGTGCAACTAAGTTGAATTAAGCTTCGAACTAGTCCAAATAAAGATTATAAGATGCAATTGAGAATTTTAAAACCCCATAATGACTTAAAATGGTTATTCGGAGTTCGAGGACCGATTTGGAGTCAAATTGAAATTTTCATGACCCAAGGGCAAAATGGTCATTTTGCCACTCGAGGTTAAAATTGGAATGTTGGAAGAAGTTTTTGATCAATATTGACTATTTAGAACGTAATTAGTGTTTGAGAACTGAAAAATTTTAATTTCGGCATTTTTTTGAGCATAAGGACAAAATAGTCATTTTGCCACCCCAAGGGCAAAATTGTAATTTTACACCACCCAACACTTGCCAGCACATGGATTTTACCCATTATTATCATGGATAATTGAAGGATTTAAATGGTGGAGAGAGATTGCTTAATGGGTAAGTATGACACATGGGCCAATGGAATGGTGACATGTGTCAAATTTTCATCCATTTATATTTGACTTAAAAAATCAGCACATAAACTCTCCCAACTCATTTCTCTTGGCCGACCAAAGGAAGAAAAGGGAAGAAAAGAAGAAGAACAAAAACCTAGCTAAGAAATTCAAGAGAAATTCACAAAATTTCAAAGAATCAAGTGACAAAAGGTAAGATTTTCAATTCTAGCTTGTGATTTACCATTCCTATGCATTCTTTTTCATCTTCCATGATTGAGAATCAAGTTTGCATGAGGATACCCTTGCTGGCCGGACATGGGGGGAGGAGTTTTGAACTTGGATTTGGTTATATTTCAATATATTCTAGTGTTTTCAGTTAGTTAATGATGTGTAGCATGAAAAACAAATAAGAAAAATTCATTTTCTCCCATCACCCATCATTGGCCGAATTTTCCATGTAGAGTGTGGATGGTGGATTTTATTTTATTTCAAGTGAATTGGTTAGGAAATGATGAATTACGGTGAGAAAATCAAGTAGGAAAAATCATAGTGTTGATGCACCCACCATGGCCAAATTTCCCAAGAGAAAATGTGAAGATGATTTTGCTAAATTTTATGCTATTTGACTTGTGTTTGATGGTTTGGAGAATTGGGAAAAAAATGGAGTTAATTGGAGTTGAATTGGGCATATTGGTCAATTAATCGAGTGATAGATCGAATTAGGCCAATATCGTTTAATTTAGGTACACAATTGAATTTGTGTAGAACACCGTGTTTAGACGACAATCCGAACAATTTGCATTCCATTTCATGCATCCATATAGTTTTATAACAGTTTAGCACCAATGTGGTAAATTGCTTGATTGTGCATTATGTCTAGGTGGTGAATCCTCCGATAAGGGCAAAGAAATTATACCCGAGGATCGATAGTCGGAGTACTCTAAAAATTTGACTCCCGAAATAGTGAGTAACCTTATCATCATTTTAATTATCTAAAGTGGTCTTTTTATTCGATTTTGTGAATGTTATGGAAAATGAGTTTAAATGGTTAATTTTTAGGTTTTATAAACAAAATGTATTTAAATGAAATGATTTTATAAATTGTCTTGAAATTGAATGATGGCTTTGAAAATAAAGTAATTGGAGACCATTTGATGTATTGTGAATTTATGGTTCTAATTGATTGGCTTATGGCAATATTGGCATGAATAGCTGAATTGGTGTTTGTGTTGAAAATGTATAAACTGTTGTTTGCCTTGATAGGTTGGATAATAATAAAATTGCCATGTCATGCTGTTGAATATTTATTGTATGATGGGTTTAGCTTGCTACAGTGGGCGGGTTCTGTGAACCATCCTATTAGAGGGGCACGAAATCCGGTTATATACGTACCTCAGTCAGAGAGGCGCGTATGGTATCTTCTGAGGTATGGTTAGAGTTCACGTCACGTCGAACCACCTCGTGATGATGAACTCCGCTAACTCCAAGGAACGGCTGTGTTTTTCAAACTAAAAATATGTTTACGTGTATACGAAATTTTTAATAGCCTTGGCGGACTCGATTAGATGCCTCGGCCAAGGTATTCCCAAGAATGATTTTGGAAGGAGCCAAGCTTTTAAGATACTCATAAGCCATGTTGATTATTTAAATGAAATGAATATTTATGTTATAAATTACATATTGAGATGGAATATTTTAATTGTCTCTATTTACTCGACTTTAGATATTTTGGATGGTGTTTGTTTACTCACTAGGATTATATAATCTCACCACCTTCCTTTCCACCCATTTCATGCTCAGAATAGGCTGTAGATAGCTGATATAATCAAAGGTTACAATTGGCTTTACTTCCTCAAAAATCGTAGGTTCACAACCTTCGTTCACTTTTGTCATTTGGGGGCCCACGTGTCATTGTAAATTAAATTACATATCTTGACTATCTGTATTACAGTATGTATGAATTTATTTCACTTTTACGCTACAAAAATTTCATACAGATAACTCTATAAAAATTGTTTTATAAGAAAATGGAATATTTTATTGAATATTTTTATTATATTCAAATAGTCATAATTTCATTTTAAATGAAGGTTTTAGACATTTAAACTTTTTTTTTTACTATGAATTATGTGTTTTGTACTTGCATACTACATTTTTAGTTGGTTTCAAAATTTTTAGGGAAAACTGACCAAAATTCCCCTATGAGACAGAAATTATTTTTTTATTGTTTTAAGTTGGAAATAGCTTAAAATCTTTTAAAACATGATATTTGGCAATGGTTACTCACAGGGGAAATGAGAAACTGATATTAAAGCCTTGCGGGGTTTCGGTTGGCATTTCGAGTAATGGGTGTCTATTTGGACACCGCAGCGGTTGTCACGAGCTCGAGGGGAGTACCGAGTCATGACGTGATCAACCCCTTAGAGTGTATCTCACACTTTAAGTAAACAAAAAATAGAGAAAAGATGAAGTACATTTTATCACCTAGCTGATCTAAGATGTACAAAGTTAAGCTTAAACACTTTTTCAAAGGATACGAGAGAAATACAAGTGTAAAAAGAAGGTTTTTGGTCTTCTAAGCTCAAAATCACTATGGATTGCTTCTTTATCTTGTTTCTGGCCGTTGGAGACAGAAATTAGCCATTTCTGGCCGTTATTTTGTTCTTATGTGCTTAAATTCAAATTTTTTGACAATGTTCTCTTAGTCGATTAACATACGTCTTAGTTGATTAAGTCACCTCTGTCTCTTAACCCAATTTTTGGCAGTAAGCTCTTAGTCGACTAACAATGCTTCTTAGTCGATTAAGTTCTTTTTGTCTTGTAAACTAGATTTCTGATAGTAGGGTCTTAGTCGACTAACCATCCTTTTTGGTTGACTAAGTCTTCTCTGTTTTGCAATCTGCTCTTGAAGCAGCCAACTTCATTTTTAAATTTTAGCTGACCAACTCCCATCAGCATCCGATTAAGAGGCTTCTGTTTTCTGACTCAATTGTAGCTCTTTCTTCTTTACTTGTTCAACCAATTAATCCATCTTGCAACTGAACAAGCATTTTGACTTGCTTACAAATACCAAATATATTAATGATGTAAAACCCGACCCTATAAACACATGTCATGACATACATGCACTAAGTAGCATGTTATTACGCTAGGAAAGTCCCTAAGAATAGACGAAACCCGGTATTATACCTAACGGTACACTTGAGTTGATTTAACCTCGAACTAGTTCAAATAGGAATCGTATGATGAAATTTAATATTTTACAGTCTAAGAATGACTAAAAATGATTGTTTGGAGTTCGAGGGTTCATTTGGAAAAAAATTAAAAATTTTGATGTTCAGGGGTAAAATCGTCATTTTGCACCTAAGGTAACAATTTGATCATGGAGTGAAATTTTTGACTAAGATTAAGTATTTGGAGTATAATTTAATGATAGGAAGTCAAAAAGTTCAATTCCGGTGATTTTTGGAGTGTAAGGGCGAAATCATAATTTTACCACTCGCGGACAAAATTTGAGATTTTGAGAGAATTTAGATCAAATTTGACAAATTGGAGAATGGTATGAGTATAAGGGATGAAAAATATGTCTATGAGCAATTTTTCAGTTTTTGGGGCAAAAATGTAATTTTTGACTTTTACGGAGGTAAAAGTGTAAATTTTAAAAATTACTCCACCAAGACTTTGGATAAGTCTGAGAATTTTATCTAAGCTATGGATATGTGGGACAATTATATGGTGAAAATTTGGAAACAAATGGATGGCTAGAATTTAAGGAATTAATAAAACATTAAAAAATAAATAATATAATATTATATTATTTTAGCCTTTAAAAAAGTCAAAATTTCCAGAATTTTCATCTTCTTCAAGCCGTCCAAACCAGGAGAGAAAAGGGGGAAAAGAAATAAGAACCCTAGCTGAAAATTTTGGAGAAAATCAAGAGAAATCAAGAAATCAAGCATTAAAAAGGTAAATTTCATTGATTTTCCTTGTGATTTTCACTACCCATGCATTTTTTCTCATTTTCATGCAAAATTAGAAAGTGGGTATGGACACCCATGCTGGCCAAATCTCCATGGATGAGTTTTGAGCTTGAGTTTTGGTTGATTTTAATTGAATTAAGTGATTTTAGTTAGGTTATATTGAAATATAGCCAAAATAAGCTAAAGAAATAATTTTCTCCCATTGAAACCCATTATGCCTAATTTTCTAGGGGAATATTGGCTGCTGATCTTGATGTTTATTTGAGGAATTATGATGAATAATGATGAATTATGAGCCTAGAAAAATAATGAGAATTTTCAGAGCAAAAATATGAATTTTTACCCACTAGGGGTATTTTTGTAATTTGCTATCGAGAATGACAATTTGCACCACACTGAGGGACATTAAGTCAATTTCGGTGCAATTGAGGTATAGAAACTGAAAAAATTAATTTGGAGCTTAAACGGACGCGTATATCGATTTATCGGGTAAAAGACCGAAATAGGCTAACACTGTGTTTAGGCAAAATTTAGACATTTTGCACTTCATATCATGCATTAGTAGTATAAATTAGTTTATTTTGGTTTAGTACCAAAGTAGTAAACCTCTTAATTGTGCAATTTGTCAAGGTGGTGAATCCTCTGGCAAGAGCAAAGAAATCGCACTCGAGGAGTAATAGTTGGAGTACCCGAATTTAGTTTTCGGAAATTGTGAGTAAACCTATTATTATTGTAAATTATCTAGAGTTTATTTTTAAATGCTCTTTATGTATTTTATGAAACGAAAATGAGACTAAAATGGGACTTTTGATGTTTTAGAAATAAATGTGACAAATAAATATATTGTGTTGATTATCTGAAATAAGAAACTTTTGATTATGAAATTGAGTAAATGGGAGGTTGCCAATTGTCTTGAAAAATATATTTTCCTATGAATGGCTTATGATATAAGAGTATATGTGGCTATATTTTATAATTGCATTGAGAATTTATGTAAGCTGTCTTTTACTATGCAGGCTGGGTCAATATATAAAAGCCACGTTATACTGTCGAAATTTTATTAAAGTTGGTGGGTTTAGTCACTACAGTGACGGGTTTTAGTGGACTACCTATTAGAGGGGCACGGTAAACCCGGTTATATAGTTACTCTGGTTGTAGAGGCGATGAGGGTAAGTCTCGGGGTAGTGTTAGAGCTCACTTCAAGTCGAACCCCCACGTGAATGTGTAACTCGACCAACGCCAAGGAACGGCTTGTTTTTAAAACTAACATGTGTTTAACATGTAAATATCTTAACAACCTTGGCGGACTCGGTTAGATACCTCGACCAAGGTATCCCTGAGGATTAGTTTTTGGCTTGAGCCCTGTTTTTAATAAAAGTCATAAGCCTTAACAACTGTTTTGGTAAATTACAAATATTTTATGGTTTAAGAAATAAATTGAAAACGTTATGAAATGGTTTGTGATTTGTTGTTTAAACTAGCCTCCATTTTACTGGCCTTTAGATATTTATAATAATGTCTGTTTACTCATTGGGATTGCAAAATCTCACCCACCTCCTTTCTAAATATTTCAGGCCTGTGGTAGCTTTTAGATACCCGATTTTGTCGAGGATTCAAGTTGACCCCTCTATCTCACAGACAGTAAGTTACTATCACCAACACTTGGTGTATTTATGGGTCACTTGTCATTGTAATTATTATTGTACATTATAACTTTGTAAATTATTGTATGTATGAATTTATTTTACTTACACATGTTTCTATAAATATTGTTTTATATAAAAATGCTATATTTTAATCAATATTTTGAATAGTAATATTTGTTTATAAATCTTTTTAAAATAATTTTGTCTTTTGATTTACTTGAGCCGGAAATGACTAGTAATTGTTTAAAATGAAATGTTTAATAACGATTGCTCACAAAAAAGGTAAGAAACTGATACGTAAGCCTTGCGGGGTTTCGATTGGCATTTCGGGTAATGAGTGTAAATCGAGACGTCACGGCGGTTGTCATGAGCCCTAGGGAGGTTCCGGGTCGTGACAATTCGGTTGGTATCAGAGCTTTCGGTTTAAAAGCTTATGGTTTTGAAAGAAGTTTTTTATTTTTAAAGTTCTTGGATTTAAAGTTATTTTAAAATAATTTACAATGTCAGTGTGGCCTAGTTAAGATTAGTTAGTTGCATGTAGTTGCATATAGAGTCTTAAGTCATCTAAACCAATTCCGTTCTTTTGTAGATCATTATGCCTCCTCGACGTGAGCTACCACCTATCACTAGATCTACCGGTAGGGGAAGAGGTCGCCCCAAATAAAGTTGGTTAAATTCCATAGAAGAGGAGTTGGCTGCGTCTTCTTTTAGAGCAGCTCCTACTACTGAGTCTACTGATATTCCTGTACCTCCACCACCACCTGTTGCTGCTCCTGGCGTACCTGCCATGTCACTCGAGGTAGCTCAGGCATTAGCGACTTTTCTAGCTGCTCTTACAGGCCAAGCTCAAGCTGGTCCAGTTCCACCCACTGTTTCCCTTATAATAGCCCCAGTACCACCACATCCTATTCCACCCCAGACACCGGACGTCTCCATTTCTAAGAAATTGAAGGAAGCTAGACAGTTAAGTTATGTCTTGTTTACTAGTGAGTTAAATGCGACCGCAGCTAGGGATTGGGTTATTCAAGTATCGGAGACACTGGCAGATATGGGATTAGATGATGAGATGAAATTGAAGGTGCCTACACGGTTATTTGAGAAGAAAGCCCGTACTTAGTGGAATTCAGTAAAGTCTCGCTCTCTTATACCGTTGACTTGGACGAATTTTCTCTGAGAGTTCGATGGTCAGTATTACACCTATTTCCACTAGAAAGAGAAAAAGAGAGAATTTATGAGCTTGAAACAAGGGAACATGATTGTTGAGGAGTATGAAACTCGTTTTAACGAGCTGATATCTTATGTACCTGAGTTGGTGAGATTGGAGCAAGACCAGGTAAACTATTATGAGGAGGGACTCCGTAATGAGATACGGAAGCATATGATAGTGACTAGCAAGGAGTCGTATAAGGAAGTTGTGCAGATGGCCTTACGAGCTGAGAAGCTCGCCACTGAGAATAGACGGATCCGAGCTGAGTTCGCAAAGAGAAGGAATCCACCTACGTTCCCAGGTCAATCTTCAAAGAGAGGCCGAGATTCGACATCTACTGTAAGAAGTACTACCTCAATGTCTGTGGCATCTACTAGACCTCCATCTCAACAGTCATAGCCGAGATCTTCTAGATTTGATTAGCCAATGATGAGTAATCAGAGGGGGACTTCAGAGGATTGGACAGATGTCGTAATTACGGAGGATTTCATGTTGGGTCATGTAGAAAGCTTGTAAGATGTTTTCAATGCAGCCAACAGGGGCATATCCAGAGAGATTGTCCTCAGTTGAGACGAGGTACAGTAGCTACTTCTACTCCTCCGACTCGACCTAGTATACTAGAATAAACACTTCGGGATCATAGTCCAGACAAGGCCCAGTGATACGATTAGGCATGGGGAGTAATACCTCAAAGCAGCCATCTTCCAAACCGCAGCCTCAGATTTCGACCAGGGTTTTTGCAGTGACTGAGGATAAGGCCCGAGTTCGACCTAGCATAGTGACAGGTACTATGATTGTGTTTGATAGAGATGCACATGTTTTGATAGATTCGGGCTCTGATAGATCATACGTGAGCATATCATTTGCATCATTCTCATATAGGAACCTGTCACCATTAGAGGAAAAGATTATAGTGCATACTCCTCTAGGCGAACGGTTAGTAAGAAATACGTATTATAGAGACTGTGGTATTAAAGTTGGGGAAGAAAAATTTATGGGTGATTTAATTCCTTTGGAGATTCGGGACTTTGATTTGATCTTGGGTATGGATTGGTTGTCCACTCATCGAGCAAAGGTGGATTATTTTAAGAAAGACGTGATTCTCCAAAGTTCAGAGGGAGCATAAGTTGTATTTACGAGGGAGCGTCAAGTATTACCGTTTTGTGTAATCTCGACCCTCAAAGCTTTGAAATTGGTGCAAAAGGGATATCCGGCATACTTGGCTCACGTGATTGATATATCGAGGGAGGAACCTAAGTTAGAGAATGTCCCCGTAGTAAGTGAGTTCTCTGATGTATTTCCTAATGAATTACCGGGACTTCCACCCGATCGTGAGATCGAATTCACCATTGACTTACTTTCGGGTACTACCCCTATCTCTATTTCTCCATATAGAATGGCTCTGGTAGAGTTGAAGGAGTTGAAAGTACAGTTGCAAGAGTTAGTGGACAAGGGTTTTATATGCCCTAGTACATCTCCGTTGGGAGCACCGATTTTATTTGTGAAAAAGAAAGACGGTACACTTCGGTTATGTATAGATTACCGACAGCTTAACAAAATGACCATTAAGAACAAGTATCCGTTGCCGAGGATTGATGATCTTTTCGATCAATTACAGGGAGCTACAGTGTTTTCTAAGGTTGATTTGAGGTCTGGGTATCATCAGTTGAGGGTTAAAGAACAGAATGTACCCAAGACAGTGTTCAGGACTCGATACGGTCATTATGAGTTCTTTGTCATGCCTTTCGGGTTAACTAACGTACCGACAGCTTTTATAGATCTAATGAACAGGGTGTTTCACCCTTACTTGGACAAGTTTGTTATTGTGTTCATTGATGACATCCTGTTTACTCGAGAGATAATGATGAGCACTATACCCACTTACGTATAGTATTACAGACTTTGCAGGAAAGACAGTTGTATGCAAAGTTTTCAAAGTGTGAGTTTTGGTTACAGGAAGTGGTATTCTTGGGACACATAGCATCGAGAGCTGGAATATATGTTGATCCCAAGAAAATAGAGGCAATTTTACAATGGGAGCAACTTAAGACAGTGATTGAGATTCGTAGTTTCCTCGGATTAGCCGGTTATTATCGGAGGTTTGTTTAGGGATTTTCCTTAATAGCAGCTCCTTTGACCCGTTTAACTCTTAAGGGAGTTAAGTTTAAGTGGGACGATGTGTGTGAAAGTCGATTTCAGGAGCTGAAGAATCGGTTAACATCTACTCCAGTATTAACACTTCTTGTGAGTGGTAAGGGATTTGTAGTATATAGTGATGCCTCAAAGTTGGGGTTAGGGTGTGTGTTGATGCCGGATGAAAAAGTTATGGCTTATGCTTCTAAACAGCTAAAGAGGCATGAAGCAAATTACCCTACCCATGATTTAAAGTTAGCAGTAATGGTGTTTGCTTTAAAAATCTGGAGGCATTACTTGTATGGTGAGCATTATTGGGTATTTACAGATCACAAGAGTTTAAAATATTTGCTCACTCAGAAGGAGCTTAATTTGAGGCAAAGGCGATGGTTGGAGTTGATAAAAGATTATGACTTGGTGATAGACTATCATTCGGGAAAGGCGAACGTTGTAGCTGATGCTTTAAGTCGTAAGTCTTCATCGTCTTTAGCAACACTTCAGAGTTGTTATTTTCCAGCATTACTAAAGATGAAATCTCTTGGGGTCCAGTTGAGAAATGGTGATGATGGATCCTTATTGGCAAGCTTCATTGTGCGACCTTCGTTACTTAATCAGATTAAGGGCATTCAGAGGTCTGATGATGAGTTAAGAAAAGAAATTCAAAAATTGACCGATGGGGGAGTCAGTGAATTCAGATTCAGAGAGGATAACGTCTTGATGTTTAGAGACCGAGTTTGTGTTCCTGAAGGAAACCAGCTGAGACAGGCGATCATGGAAGAAGCCCATTCATCTGCCTATGCATTACACCCTAGAAGCATCAAGATGTATAGGACTATCAGGGAGAATTATTGGTGGCCAGGTATGAAGGGAGACGTAGCAGAATTCGTAGCAAAGTGTCTCGTATGTCAGTAAGTTAAGGCGGAGCATCAGAAGCCAGCAGGTACACTTCAGTCTTTACCTACTCCCGAGTGGAAATGGGAGCATGTAACTATGGATTTTGTTTTGGGACTGCCGTGAACACAGAGGGGAAAGGATGCGATCTGGGTGATCGTAGATCGGTTGACTAAGTTCGCTCACTTTTTAGTTGTCCATAGTACATACTCTATTGAGAAGTTGGCTCAGCTCTATATAGATGAGATTGTGAGGCTACATGGAGTTTTCGTTTCTATAGTGTCAGACCGAGATCCTCAATTCACTTCTCGATTTTGGCTGAAATTTCAAGAAGCTCTCATAACCAAATTGAAATTTAGCACTGCTTTTCACCCACAAATGGATGGTCAGTCAAAGAGGACTATCTAGACTATGGAGGATATGTTGAGGGCTTATGTCATGGATTTTCTTGGGAGTTAGGATAGACACTTGCCGTTAGTGGAATTTGCTTACAACAACAGCTTTCAGTCTAGCATTGGTATGGCACCGTATGAAGCTTTATATGGAAGGAAATGTCGTACTCCACTTTGTTAGGATGAAGTGGGTGAAAGAAGGTTAGTTAGTGTGGAATTGATTGATCTAACTAATGACAAGATCAAGGTTATACGAGAGAGGCTAAAGGTAGCCTAGGATAGGCAAAAGAGCTATGCAGATAAACGGATAAAAGACTTGGAATTTAAGATCGATGATAGAGTTTTTCTTAAGGTTTTTTTCGTGGAAAGGTGTGATTCGATTTACGAAGCAGGAAAAGCTTAACCCGAGGTATATTGGACCATTCCAAATCATTGAGAGAATTAGACCAGTGGCTTATCGGTTAGAACTACCTCCGGAGTTAGATCGGATCCACAACGTTTTCCATGTCTCCATGCTTAAGAAATATGTACCAGATCGCTCTCACATCCTCGAAGCACCTCCAATAGAGTTGCATGACGATTTGAAGTTTGAGGTGCAACTTGTGAGTATCTTGGATCAAAAGGATCGAGTATTGAGGAACAAGAGTATTTTAATGGTCAGAGTGTTGTGGAAAAGTGCTCAAATGGAGGAAATGACATGGGAAGTAAAGCATCAGATGAGGAACCAATACCCTCATCTATTTGTCGAATCTGGTAAGTGAAATTTTGAGGTCAAAATTTTATTTTTAGGGGGGTAAAATTGTAAAACCCGACCCTATAAACACATGTCATGACATACATGCACTGAGTAGCATGTTATTACGCTAGAAAAGTCCCTAAGAATAGACGAAACCCGGTATTGTACCTAACGGTACACTTGAGTTGATTTAACCTCGAACTAGTTCAAATAGGAATCGTATGATGAAATTTAATATTTTACAGTCCAGGAATGACTAAAAATGATTGTTTGGAGTTTGAGGGTTCATTTGGGAAAAAATTGAAAATTTTGATGTTGAGGGGCAAAATCGTCATTTTGCCACCTAAGATAATAATTTGATCATGGAGTGAAATTTTTGACCAAGATTAACTATTTGGAGTATAATTTAATGATAGGAAGTGAAAAAGTTTAATTCCGATGATTTTTGGAGTGTAGGGGCAAAATCATAATTTTACCACCCACGAACAAAATTTGAGATTTTGAGAGAATTTAGATCAAATTTGACAAATTGGAGAATGGTATGAGTATAAGCGATGAAAAATATGTCTATGGGTAATTTTTCAATTTTTGGGGCAAAAATGTAATTTTTGACTATAAATCCTTTTAAAATAATTTTGTCTTTTGATTTACTTGAGCCGGAAATGACTAGTAATTGTTTAAAATAGAATGTTTAACAACGATTGCTCACAAGAAAGGCAAGAAACTGATACGTAAGCCTTGCGGGGTTTCGATTGGCATTCCGGGTAATGAGTGTAAATCGGGACGTCGCGGCGGTTGTCATGGGCCCGAGGGAGTTTTCGGGTCATGACAAATGATTTAAGCTCTCTTCTGCACACTTAAACAATATAATTAGACATCAATGAATGAGAATATTTTGCTATCATCAAAAACATATAGAGTCAACATTCTCTATCTCTTATTTTTGATGATCACGAAACACTCCAAGATTAAGAATGTAATGTCTATGTTCAATATGAATGTTTCAAATCTTTATGCATAATGAGGTGTTCGCCCTTAGTCAATGCATCTACTTTTCTTTACATAATATTCAACAAAACCAAAACTGAGCATCACATACATAAATTAAACATGAAGACCTATTTAACTCTATTTGATTTAGTCTTCCTTCTATCCTTTTTCTCTTTCATCATTAAACAAGATATTCAAAACTCCTCCTTAATGAGTGCATCAAGATTTTCATTTAATCTTTAAATCAAACTTTAATGAATGAGAATCATAAGCACTCATACACTTAAGTCATACAAGCTTATAGATATAGTTCAATATCTTCAAATGTCAAGCTTGTGTCAATATAAGAACAAGTATATGGGAGTTAAATTATTTCAAGAAATTGTCAAGGATTACTCAAATAATGCTCAAGCAATTTTGATCATTTTGTCATAATCAAAACTATAATAATTTTAAAGCTAACAAACCATGAGAGGGAAGGGAGAATTTGTTGCTTTTTTCTTCCATTTCACCATACTTTGATGTTTAGACTCTCAAAGGTACTCCTGCACACATGTTTTAAAGAGTGATTCAAGTGCATTTGAAGAAATATCAAGTGGGTTTCAAGATCCAAGGGAAATAAGGTAAGGATTTTGGTTTTAGCTTGAATAATCTTTGAAAATGGATTGGTAACTATAAGAAGTGTTTTGTGGCAGCAACGATTGGCTTGATTGGAGAAGATTTGGTGACATGCAAGCTACCAAATTCGTGGATGCATGGTGGATTCAAAGTTAAAGAGAAGTGGTAAGAATGATATTGTGTTTTAAGCCATGGTTGGTAAGATCTTTGAAGAAATAACTTGTGAATCATGTTGGCAGCTTGGTGATTGGAGCATTGGAAGGATACTAAGGTTGCATGCAAGGCCTAATCCATCACAAATGTAAGGCATGCAATGTGAAATGATTGTGTGATACTTTGAGTATGGTTAGGAAACAATTATGTTACTTGAAAGCTTGAAAAAAATGAAATTTGTGGATATGTGTTGTTGTGAAAGATTTAAAATGTTCAGAATGTTGATATAACATGAATTGAAATTGATGTTGTGCATAGTGGCGGCATGTTAAAAGTGAATATGGTTGTTGAGAGAATCTAACATGCATAAGCTAGTTAGGAATATTAAGTTGCTTGGTATGTTATTTGAAAGGATAAGGAGGAATAATATGAATGGTGGATTGAGAAATAAAGCATTGAAAGTTAGATAGATAATGATGCATGTAAACTTGCAAATAATTGAGTAAAATGAGAATGATTATTGCTACCATATATATGGTTAATGTTATGAAAATATAAGATGGATTTGGATGAAAATTGCTTGGAAAGTTTAAAATGGGCACTTAATGATATAAATAAGTTGTCGGTACACATAACGTAAAGAATTAATCAATTAAGAGATATGAATTCCCTTAGTAAAAATATGTCAAAATGTACATGAATATGTAAAGATTAACTGAGAAAGAATGATGATTCTAGCATGATGTAAGTTATTAAAATGATGATTAATGTTTGACTGAGGAAGAAAAATGGGAATGACAAACACTAAGAATATTAATCTTGGCTTATTGCTAGGAAGTGTGCAAGTGGAAAAGGAACACCGTGGTGATTAACTAAAGGAGAAAACATAACCGGATAAGTGGTGAAGTGATATCTCGCCATTGAAAGGTGAGTAGGGGGTGTCTATTTCAAAAGATTCAATATTATACGTAAAGTAATTTATCAATGACTTATTTAATGCTATTGTGGAAAACATGTGTTGTTAGAAATTAATAAGTGATTTGTATACTTGGTTTGGAAAGATTTACAAACTGTTATTAGGGAAAGCTCGTAAAGTAATTTATCAATGACTTATTTAATGCTAGGTGATTGTGGATGCAATAATGTTTAAAATTGTTTTGGCTATATATATGTATGTAAGTTATATATGTAAAAGGATTTGAAACCAAGAAACAAGCTTTTTACCACGATTTATATCAAAGTGTGCCTTATTGATTTTTATGATGTGCATTCATGAACAAATTACATATATTCACCATGCTGACTTGATATTTAAAATTTATGCAAAGGTTTTACATTGCAAAGTCTTACAAAAAGGGGTTTTATCATGTTACTGTGAGACCTCAACCCCTATAGGCTCATAACTACGCATAGACACAATAACACGGGTCAATGGTAGTTTCATCATTTCCTTTAAAAAGCTCGTAGAATAAGGTTTTATGATATTTTAAGGTCTAAATAGGCATAAGACCGAATAAATAATGTGTAATGATGAAAACACGAAGAAAACTAGAAGTTTCAATAATTTTCACCATAGGGGCAAAATGGTCATTTTTTAGCTCAGGTCAAAATTTTTAAGTTTCGTAAACCCGAGCATGTCTAGACCATTATGAACTTGTTTTAGTATCAAAAGAGTAAAAAGATTGCACCAAGGATTGAAGGAGAACAAGTTAATGTGTTAAGGGCATTTTCGTAATTTCAAGTGGAATGGATAAGCTTGAGCTATAAATATTTTTTTTTCTTCCAACAGCTTCTTCATTCTCCAACAGCTTCTTCTCCTTCTTCTTCTTCTTCCATCTCACGTTGCTTCCATCCTCCATGGAAGCTTGATATGAAACTTTCACAACTTTCTCTCTCTAGCTCTAATTTTCATACCCTTGTGCCCTTTTGACTAGAACCCTAGTGCTCTTTCACTCTCTCACTTTAAAACCCTTAAAAAGTCCTTGTTCAACACTTTCTCTCACTAGTTGGAGGTTTTAGAGAGAAAAAGAGATATTTTCCACCTTTGTTTAGAAGCTATTGGAAGATAATTCAACTACAAAGAAACCCTAAGGTGAGTGATGAACTAGGCTTCGTTTTAAGTTGTTGATAATGGCTAGTAATTGGGATTATGAGCTGTTTTATTGTTGAGTTGTTTACTCATTTTTAGTGTGATTAGAGTAGTGCAAACAATAGCCATTTAATGGTGGTTGGAAACTGGTTAGGAATGACTAGTAGAACCCAATTTAGAAAATAGTTTTGGAATGGTATTAATGCCAATTTGGGTTGGTTGTGATGTTGTGTGTGTCTAGGTTCCAACAAGGCCTCACATGTCCATTTGGAGCATTAGTTGAGGTTAGAGTCAAGCAAAAGAATCAACAAGACCGATGAGTAAACTTTCATTTCAAAGTATTTTTGGGAATGTGAATGTGTTTGCACAAGACATTAAATGATTTTATTAAACTTTTCTTAAGAATGGGTGCCTTGGGAACAAGCCCTTGATAAATTATCTTTTTGTTGTGATATGTGGCTATTATGGATTTATATACTGCTACATTATGTTGATATATATATATATATATATATATGAATATATTGTTGTGTAATGATATTGACTCGGCTATGTGCGAGTAGGAAGTGCGCATAAGCCGATGATGACCCGGTTATGTGCGAGTAAGGAGTGCGCGTAAACCGGTGATGACCCAACCATGTGCGAGTAGGGAGTGCACATGAGCTGATGATGATGGGATGGTGTGCATGATGATGATGGGTATATATATATATACATATGTAAATATGTATGTTATAGGAAGTTTATGAGTAATGGTATATGGTTGTAATGCATGTGAAATTTGGCATGATGAATCTTGAGAAATTCCCATTTTCTTGCACATTGATCTTTATGGCAGCACCAAATGGATTTTTTGTGCAAAAGAGGCCCCTTTTTCACTTAGGTGCCCTGCTTCTCGCTGTAGCGAGATTGCTTTCTCGCTGCAACGAGAAACATTCTATTTTGGCAACAGAAAACTCGCTTCAGTGAGAAACTCTCGGGTTCAGATGCAGTACCTTCACTTTGATGAAGATTTCAAATACCTTACCATCCAAACTGAGAAAAGTGGTAAACATCAAAGTTGTAGCCCTGCATCTTATCTTTCTAATGGTCCAAAAATTAGATCAATTGGACTTCGGTAATGAGAGATATTACAGAAAAACTGAAACATATGCAAACTGGTACTGTTTCTCGCTGCAGCGAGAATGAACTTCGCTGCAGTGAGAAACATTCTATCCTACATGCTACCCTATTCGGTTTTTGACATATTTTTCACCCATTTAACTTCATGGATTAATCATGGGTTTGTGAAACACTATGAGGGTATTAATCAAGGTTTGAAATGAGGGGTTTTTAGTAAGAGATTAAATCGATTGCATTGTTTTTGGAAACAAGTGCATCATCATTTCCAAATTCTTCCTATTGATTGCTTGTTCCCTTCTTATGTTTACTTACTAAGTTTTATACTCACGTTTTTAAAATTCATGTTTTCAGATTTGGAGGTAGTTGGGACCTAGATTGAGTTGCACACATATGCTCGCTTTTTTGGTAGGTACTATGGCATCTTAGTAGCCGCATCTTCACTGTGGTCACTCCGCTGGAACTCAAGAGTCATTTTGTTTTATGATTACGTTCATGTGATGTAAAATACTAAGATACGTGTCTTAGACAAAATATGTATAATTTAACTGTTAATGCCACCATGAGTTGAAATGTTAACATCATTTTGGGTTTATATTAATGAAATTCTTGATTGCTATAGCCCATTATTAAAGTGATTATAAGTTGGAATTATGAAAGGTGACTTGAGAATAGTTGATGGGATGTTAAGCAAGATTACATAATAGGCTTGCTTGGGCTTGGTGGGTTATGCCCCTTTGGGCCCATGTGTCGGTCATGGCCCGGGAATTTGGGCTGTGACAATTACCATGATTGGCACTTTTGAAATGGATTTGAAATGAGCTTTTGAGAACCCAATTTGCTTTTAAATGGTTTTACCAAACCGGGAGATTCGAGAGTAGGTCGGATGTCACATCGAAAAAGTATGACCCTTGTGCACAAGTGAGCTCTAGCTAGAGAACTTTTGGGTTGCCAACTGGCTGTTAGACGTGGTTGGGGCCATGGTCTGTGATATGTATATGTGGCTAGGCCATAAGTGATATACGCGGTTGCAACCGCTTGATTTCTCTGATGTCAGCCAACATCGTCGAAACTGCCATGATTATGGGAATCCGGTGGAATGGTGCTCCTGGATTGTTATTACGTGAAAGTGGGTCCACGAGTGATTACTATTACCTACCTAAGAGTGATATCTCTTTGGGGTTTTTACGTACGTAGTTTTTTGCATGGTGAGAAATTTTTTTTTTTTCTGCAGCTCCCTTACTTATATGATGACATTGGATTTAACTCCTCGCGTATGAGGTGATTTACGAATTTGCATATAAGTGTTAATGTTGGATTTTATAGGAGCATGCATGACTATACTAATTTGCTTTAAGCAAGTTGTTAAATGATTTCGACGGTAGAGATCTTTACTTGAATTGGTTTGATACTTGATTTAAACGATTATCTTGCATTAAAATTTCTAGTTTTACGTGTAAGGCCCAAATTACCTTTTTGAACTAATTTGTTTACATATATTCTTATATTTTTAAAATTCAAATTTCTTGTTCGTAGCTTGTTTCCTATCTACGTCCTGCTCACAAAGCTGATGATCACTGAGTCTGTGAGACTCACCCCCTTATTTCCTTTTTATAGATAGTGATCAGCCTAGCGTGTATTCATTGGCAATCATTGTCCACCGCAGATAAGTAAAGGCATCTCATAGCATCTTATTCCGAGTCGCTCCGCTACTAGAGGTTGAGTCATTGTACTTTGTTTTTCTTTTGTAAATGAATATTGGTCTCAATATAAATATTCAATTGGAGATTTTAAACTATGATGTATTTACATATGATTATATTGATTAAAGGTCAAATTGATTTATTGTGTCTATTGTTCAAATCATGTCACGAGAGTATATGGTTTAAAGCAATAACATGAATTGGTGAACGAGTATAGTGAATTAACGAGAATTTCTAATAAGGCTTGTTCGGAACTTGGCGGGCTCTCCTGAAGGTCTCGGACGTCAATAGTAATCGAGGAGCGATCGTTACAAATATGTTGTACATCATAAAATTGATTTGGTTGTTAAATATTAAGCATACATTAAGGTTAAATTTGTAGCCAAACTAGAGCTATAGAGTACCTATTCAAATATATCAATAAAGAGCCTGATATAGCTTGAAGTATCTTAAAAAACACTCAGTCAAACAGCCTTCATAACCTGTAAAACAGAAATTCAGATAGATGAAATCAAAACCTATCTAGACTGTAGATACTTATCTACATATAAACCATGTTAGAGGTTTTTTGTTTTCCAATACACCATAGAGAACCAACTATCCAAAGATTAGTTGCCCACTTACTAGAAAAACAAAAAATTTATTTTCATGATAATGAGAACATATCTAGAGTGATGCATAGACCAGATATTAATAAAACTACCTTCACTGAGTGGATGGTCTGTGTTGTTCAATTTATTACCCATGCAAGTATACATATCGCAAAGATAATATAATAATGAGTAGAGTGTCGATCCCAAAGAGAATTGAATTAATTCTTACTATTAATTACTAAAATTACACACCCAAATTTTATCCAAACACTAAAATTTGAATTAAAATGTAAAATAAAATCAAACTTGAAAACTAAAACTAATTTAAATTTACTCAGCAAAATTACTTTTCTAAACTTGATTAACTTTTAGACCTAAGATTATGATGTCCCTCAATACTACCTTTGAATATTATCTCTCTCATAACTTAGTTTAATAGATTAAGTTGTTAACTTAGAGTCTTAAATTATTTACAAGTCTCTATCGAGTTTCTCATAAAAATATCTCTCTCAACTAATTTACTATATGCTTATGCAAATTAAATTAAAGACATATTGATTACGTTCATGCTTTAATTCTGGCTACGTATGGCTTATAAGTGTATGTCTACCCTATATGTAAATCAAGCCACCTAATCAACTAAGTGTATTTGATCATACACTATACTATTCAAGGTCTACCTAAATCTCCTTTATCAAGGTTTACCCTAGGTTTTCAATTCAATCTAATTGGTGATCAGGTAATTAAAAGTAGTAAGAACTGATAAAATAAACAACTTAAATCCATCAAACATAAACAAAAAAGAGATAAATAAATCAGATTATGTATTGAGTTCAATCATAATCTTAGATAAATAAATTAGTTCCCCATTAAGTCACACATCATCATCAAATAAAGTTTAAACATTAAAATCAAACTAAAAAAATAAAAGAATAATAAAAAGATAAAAGAACCCAAGAACTGTAATCTTGTTCTTTCAAATCTTCTTAAATCCCTTCAAATTCTTCTCAGCATCAATGACTATGTGGTTTGATTTTCAACTTTTAATCTGATGTTTTGCCTCTCTTTTTTCTTAAAAAAAAAAGTCCTCCGAAATGTTGTTTTTATAGAACTTTGAAGTTAGGCCAAGTTGGGTGAAAAAGGAGTCAATTCCAACTAGGATTTCCATATCAAACTACATGGGCTGCGGCTTGGACCCATTAATTATCAAAAATCGTAATTGCTCTATGACTGCTGCAATACTTTAACTTCAACATGATTTTTGACCATCTTCCAAGTAGAACTGGTTGAAGTAGCAATCATAAAAGTTGTACCTTTTTTTCTTAGCTTTCCAATAATCTAAGAATCATCTCATTTAGAGTTTTGTAGAAAAAGTTATGGTTGAAATACCAAAACATATGTAATGGAGGTCTATACCTTGAAATTGCTCTCCTTATTCCATTAAAATTTTTCTTTCATTAAACACCTACAAAAGCACAACTAAATCAATAACAACCTCTCTTAATCACATTAGCACCAAATTAAGCATAAAATTAACTAAGATTAGATTGATTCTCCTAAATTAACTAATTTAAAATAATTTAATTAAAACCTACTCATTTTTATGCATTACCACAAGAACTAAACTAAATTACTATTAAAATTAAGTCCAAATAACTCTGTATCATAAAGTTATCAATTTGCAACCAAATTAATGAAATTGCTAGACACCTACGAGTTGATGATTTTCCCAAAGAATATGTTTGGCACCAACAAGAATCTAAATTGAAGTTCAAATATTAGGATAGTAAATAGGATTACTTACCAAAAAGCATGCCAAGTATTAGGATTGTTAAGAAATGATTGGGAATGGAATGATGCATTACTTCAAGCCTCTCAATGGGCCTCTAGCCACCAATTAAGACAATTATTCATGACAATGATTATGTTTTGTCAAGTAGCAAATCCAATTACCCTTTGGGAAAATAACTAGAAATTGTTTTGAGAAGATTTGCATATAAAATAAAACATGCTTTAGGACGCTTAGAATATAGAATTCTAGAAAATGATCTAAAAAACTATGTTATGGTTATGTTGGAAAACCTCTTCAATAAGAATTATAGTTCTTTGTTTGAATTTGTACTGCCTACGCCAAATCAAGGAAGTATTATTTATGACCAAGATAAACTCATCCATGCATAAATGAATTACAACTTATTTGATCTACAACAATTGCACCTTAAATTAATTGCCAACTTGAATCCTGAACAAAAGCAAATCTATCATTATGTTAAGCAATCAGTTGATAATAGTGACGGCCAAATGATATTTGTATACAGGCATGGGAAAACTTTTTTATGGCATATAATCATATTAGGCATTAAATCAATAGGCAAAATTGTTTTAGTAGTTTCTTTCTCTAGTATTGCTTTTTTGTTATTACTTAGAGGTTGAACTGCTCACTCAAGATTTAAAATATCTCTTGATAATGATGATGAGTCTCATTGCATTCCATTACCAAATGACATATTAGTGCTTTTCATAAATGACCCAATAAAAGGTATCGTTTCTATAGTTTATGATGAATTTGACAAATACTATGCAGATCCTAAATATCTTAAGCTAAGAGCTATTGTCACGTTTTACAATGAAATAGTTGATTTAATCAATACACGTGCACTTGATTTTATACCAGGAAACCCAAAAACATATTTCAGCTGTGACTCAATATCACAAGCAATGAATCAGATATTAGATCATCAATTATTATACTCAATAAAATTCCTAAACTCATTAAAATTTCCTAGTTTGCCAAATCATGTCCTGCTTTTAGAAGTAGGTGTTGTTGTTATGTTATTAAGGAATACAAACCAAAGTTCTTGATTGTGTAATAGGTTTAGGGTTTAGGACAACTCATCATCACACAATTAGCTCGTAATATCATTGAAGGACAAATCATTTCTACACTTGGAACAAACAACAAATGTCTCATACCATGAATACTTTTAACAACAAAACATCATAAATGGCCATTTGTCTTCACATGAAAGCAATTTCCCATTAGATTATCTTATGATATGATTATCAACAATAACCAAGGCCAAACATTCGACAAAATAGGCATATATCTATCTAAACCTGTTTTCACACATGGTCAACTATAAGTTGTTCTCTAAGAGTAACATCTTGAAATAGATTGCGTATTTTAGTAATATATGAAAATGGCTTGTCAGTTAGTGAAACTAGAAACATAGTTTTCCAAGAAATATTTCATAATTTAATTTAAGGCTTGTCTTAAAACTTATCTATAACTAAATATTGATTTATTTTTTACAAATCTTTTGTGACAATTTAATATACAACATTTGCTCCTAACATTAAATTTAATTGTATGTTGTATTTTCCTTTTAAGTGCTTATCACATGCTAATCCTCCAAACTAGGTAATACTTTAACTCATCAAATTAGTATAGCACTCACGGTCTAATACTAATTAATTCTAAATGCAGGTATATCAATTTTATGCTTCACGCAAAAAACACCAACTATTGAAAAACATATCAAAATCTATTACATTTATTATATAAATGTACAAATCAACTTAAATTTTTGGCTATCAATTTATACCCCTACCATTCATTTAACTTTTGCTAATAGTTAATACATTGAACCATTTTTCTATGTATATAATTGACCTTTTTGGCACATATATTATCATTGAACAAAGAGATGTGTTGCATTTTATGATTAGAAGTTTTGATGCGTTGTAATTTGGATAACAACTTAAAGAAATATGCCTTTAGCGAATCAGCAGATTTCAAATTAATGACAAGAAAATTTCTTTCAATCCTATTCCCTTAAATATCATGGGGATGTTCATGAAAAACACTGTCATCCATCTAATCTAGGAAGATTTGCATCCATACTTAACATGTTACTTTAATTTTGCCTCAATTGTCCAGCTCAATCCCTGAATCCACAATGATAGTTTTAATAGGTAATTAGCAACTATATATAGCTCACACATTCTTTAATCTTTAATTCTTTTTTTGCTGACAATGGCCACTCTTATTCCTGATTTAATGACCCTATCCATTATTGATTTTCTTTTTTTATATGCTTCTCATCCTCCCAGATTTTATTAGAGCTCTTAAATCGATGACCACCATCGAAAAAGTTTGTTTGCAGAATCGGACAAACGAAGTCAAGAAACATGACATGCATATTGAAAACCTCATGTATGAAAAAAGTGTAACACGTTTTTCAATAATCAAATTACTCAAAATTAAATTACTTAAAATTATACCATGTATTATTGATTGTTGATTTAATTCACAGTAGCAACAACTTAGATGTTGTTCCGTATGGAGACAAAGCCAAAACGATCAATCAAGACCAGCTCCTTGATGATGTGATTAGCCCAATTGTTGTGGTGGTTATAACAATTGTCAAGAAATACATGAGTATGTATATTATATTTTTTATTATGTAAAATCATTCATTTCAGTCGAAACTGCATTGATTTTAGACTCTTTGGGTAAACACACTTTATCTTGCTTTCTGTTCAGCCACCAAAATATATTTCAATCTTGACATACCAAAGTCGCTACCTACAAGTAAATGTGACAAGTATTTCTAGAACCTTTCATATTACAGTCCAAATAGAACATTATGTAATCATAAATAAACATGCAAGTATGAAAAAGAACCCTTCAATGTCCAGATTATTGATATACAGATGCTACCCCACCAATTAACAACAAAGAGTAATGAAATCAAGGAATCAATGATAGCAGACATCAACACAGTTGACATAATTAAAATACAGGTAAACAAAATATAAATCAAAATATTAAAAACTGGACACTTAATTTGGAAGATTTTAACAAATTATGCACTTTGCAAAGAACTAAATACAAAATCAAAGCACAAATAACTGACATTGATTGCTCAAACGAATGATTCTATAATTCTATAATGAATATGGGATAGCATTGAGATTTTGTGCTGGCAAATATTGGTATACCAAACATGAAGAAAAGACACTAATTCCAACTTAAGAAAATCTTGAACCGTTTATATCTCTTATCCCAATTGTATCATACTTTCACATTTTCCTCGATAATTGCATCGCACGATAACTCATTCAAATGTATACTATCCCTTATTTCACTAATAGAACATTATCTAAATATTATATTACAATGATATCTTTAGAAAGTTGTATGAACCATGCTGCAATTTATTCATTCTGTGGTTCCATTTATCTATTTATATATGTTGTTGCTTCACCGTTTACAGATGCACCGCTTGATTCTCTCTTAGATTTTGTTTAACCATCGACCAAAAAAACAAAGTAAATTCATCTGTAAAACAGTCATAATTCCTATGCCTTATGATTTCTATTGAAAAAGACTTTGGTGAATACACACTTTCTGTCAAAACCTAGGATAAATTGTCCTTTGCCATTGTTTAATTACTTTTTAAATCATGCAAGGTCAACTATCTAGCATAAATTCAAATATTTTACTTCCTTTATCAAACACTTTTTAAAACATTTAATATTCAAGAAAAATCATTCATTATATCTTTTTCGTTTAAGATACTCTATACAACTCTTTGTGACGGATTATACTACATAAATGGACTTGGTGGCCTTTGGTGGGTTAGTAGAAAAGTTGGTTAGTGCGACAATTACAAAGCTTGCAACATTACAACCTATCAGCCGCATGACACTACCTAGTCCTCTGAAAGCACTAATCGATCAAGCAAGGATTTTCACAATAGGCTTAACCACTAGAGCAATGAAATCAGGAATTGCCAACAACAAAATGTTTGATTGTGATGAGCTACGAGACTAAGAATTCCCCACTCCAAGTTCTACTGGTGCTTTAGGATCGACCACACCTTCAACAAGAATAAAACAATTGCTTGGACAAACTCTAGTATCACCAATCAGCAACCAAGTGGTTAAAGAACTTTTCCCAAACTGTACACCACAAAAAGTATCCACCACCAACAGAGGAAAAGAATCACCTACCGAGAAATACAAGATCAGAGACAATTCATAAGCCATTTTATGGTTTCTGAGGATTTCATGCATTTATCATCTACTACTTTTGTGTGCATTTCTATTTTGTGTCTCATTCTTGAAAATTTGTTTCCCACATAAGTCCAATCTCTTTCTTCATTTTTGCATTAAGGTCTTATCTTCTTAGTTAAAGTTGAAATACTAGGGTGAGATTAAGTGTATCATCAGATCCCATTTACAATTATTAATTGTGTCTTATATCTATTTCATGTTTAGTTTTTGGTCTATCTATAAAACATGATTATGCTTACTAGAATAAGGTTAAATTGGTATTAGATTCTGTTTTGGATTTGTGATTGTGCCTTATATGAGTTTTATTCTTTGTGTTATTGCTAAAAAATATTTGCTTTGTTTTTTTATGGTGAGGTTAAATTTACCATCAGATCTTGTTTAGAGTTATTGATTATGCCTTATATGTGTTTCATGCTAATTGTTTGTTGTGTCTGTAGAACATTATTATGCTTACCACAATAAATTTAAGTTTAGCATCAAATTTTGTTTAAGCTTACTCATTGTGCCTTATCTCTATTTCATGTTTTGTTTAATTGTTTAATTTTTCCTTTGTTTGTAGAATATTATTCTACTTATCATGTGCATGTTTTTTTTTTTTTTTTTGCTTACATTTTATGCTTCATGGTTTTTAAAAGATAAGTCTTTATCGTCAAATTTATGTCATTTTTTTCTCAAAAGTGACAGCTTTGTTTGGAAAAAATTTACTTTCTTAATTTCTTGCCCTCATGCTATGCATTGGAGGAGTCAAGCAAGTTAAAGTTTTCACATATAGGCCTACTGTGATACTGTTTCTTTTCCTAATTGAAAATGCTTATGCTTTTTCGTTTACTAGTTTTAGTTTTTTAAAGAAATGATTTTGCTTGCTTACTAAAAAAATAATAGATTAAGAAATTTAATGTATTCAACGATATGTCTCAACTCCAAACTACTGAATTAAATAGCTAAACTCGATTACTAACCCTATGCAATATAGTAAGATTAATTTCTTTCCATTTATATTCTTTATAGAACCTAACTTACATTTGTTTTTTTCCCCATACAATGGAACCTCCAAAACAACCCAATCATCAAAAAACAACCTTGGTGAACAGTATTTGCTCGTCCCTTGATACAAAGAAATTCTGGAATGTGGCTCACAGTTATGCCCAACATTGCTTTATATTTTTTATTAACAAGTAGCATGATGGATTGAGTACTATATACTAACTTTTATATATAACAAAAAATCTACAACAACCACAACATCAGATCTTGATCTTCATTTTGTTCATGGGCACAACTTTTTATTAACTAGGCAATGATGAATGTATAAAATTAAAAATGTTGCCTTATATTTTTGGGTAACAAGCAGCATGGTAAATTAAAGACTATAATGTATACTTTTGTGTGTACATAGATATCTGCAAAAGCACAATAGTTAACTATAATGTTACTTTTGTTACAATGCACTTACTTTTTGTTAAGTGGGAATGAATGCTTTTCTTCATTGGATGTAGATAAATGTATACAATTATGAACAACCATAATATTCTCTTTTGCTTTGTACTCAAAATTCCCATAACCATTTCTTGCATCAATTTCTTTTTAACCCAAGCGCAATGCACAGGGAAAATTCTAATAAATTATTATAGTAGCATTTAAAAGTAAAAAAATAAAAATAAAAATAACTCAAGAGTGATTTGGAAAAATGAAAATTCAATTGGATAAAAAATTTGAAAGTTTAGCTTCCGAACATTTGACTCAATAATTGATGCATGATTAAGTTCGAATCTTCTTTTCCTTAAATAAAAAAATCAAGTTTAATCCCTTATATTCTTCAAATCTTAAAAGTCATTGAAACTTTAATACTTGATATCTCAAAATATTATTCTTTAATGCATATCATTAAATTTGTCAAAGAAATATACTCGCTATCATCACGTTATTGGTATGTCAGTGTAATTGATCATTTAATTTAACAATCTTAATAGTTGTTCTCGATTTATTACAAATTATTCAAAAATGAGGTAGATATGCTAACATACATTATGGTCAAGTACAAAAACTCTTAAATCATTCAAATATGAGTATTATAAAGAGTAACTACAATTGGTAGACATTAGATGTAGAGAGATAAATGAGGTTTTTTGCTCGTAAAGTAATTAAAAGCTCAAAGAAGGTTATGTACTACAACCATGGAAGGATTTGGGAGAAGGGAAAAACAAGGTTGCATTTAGGAAGGATTAATTGCCTAACAAAGAAAAACTATTAAGGCTCAATAACAACATTGAAAGCTTTCTCAAATTTGATGAAATTTAAGTAGAATGTGGGTATTGGTAATCAATGCTTGTTCTTTGCTTCTAGGAAAGCTTATTTGTATGCATTTGGGGGTGATCAGATTGTCTAGGTGGTGTGGCTTTGTTCGGTTGTTGTTGGCAATGGGTTTTTTACCCCTTGGCCTAAAGCCTTTTCATGGTAAGGATATATTTTGCTAATGATATCGGAGATGACTCTTGACTGTGTAATAGAGTGAAAAATGACAAGTTGGAGAGATAGTCTTTCATTGAGGAGCTCTAACTTTTCCTCCATGGACTATCAATATTAATACTAGTTGCGATCATTTCTTCATTTAATGTGCTTACAGATGGTGTGAGACAAGACTACCCTTTATGGGATTAGGGAATATGATTAGGCTAATTAACCTTCTTTCTCTTAGTTAGTTCTTCTTAGCAATGACCCATGGCTTCCCTTCCAAGCATGGCTATAAGCTGTTGAGAAGCTAACTCTGATGAAGTCAACCTTTTTGTTGCCAGCCAATTTTATTTTTTTTTGAGAAGATGATTAATGCCCAAGCAAATAAATAAATATTGGGCTTTTACAGAGAAAAAAATTAATTGAAAAGGAATTAAGGGAAATAAAAAGAAAGGTAAAGTACTTTCTTTCCATGGCTAATGAATTTGGTTAGTAGACTTGGCTTGGAGGTGCTAAGACCTTGGCAATAGTGGTGTGAAGCTAAGTTGAAAGTGGTTGTTGGTGTCTTGGCAACAAGTTGTAATCATCCTCAGGTGTTGTAACTTGTTATTATGACATTTGATGATGATGCAATGAATTAACTATTGCTTTTGTTAGCATTGGCAATAATGGAAATGTATTGTCGAGTATCTTTACCTTGATAATAGCCATGGATGATTCTCTGATCTTGGCAAGAAGATTGCAATGGAGATGATCGTTGAGATCTTAATAACAATATCATATGTTCTATCTCTAGTGATGTTGGTGAATTTTTAAGAGGTAAATAAGTCATTGTTGGCATCTCAACTAATGAAGACTTTTGCTAACAATGAATTTGGCTGACCTTTTGGATCTTCTGCTAAATGACACAACATCTTAAATAAGGCAAATTGTCAAGGCCTAATCTTGGGCCATGACCGACGCATGGACCTAATAGGCGTAGCCCATTGGGCCAAGCAAGCCTTTCTATGAAAACTTGTTCATTAGACCAACTGTCCTTCATTTACCTCTAAGGTTCTTAAATCATAATTATCAAAAATAATTTATTCTCAAGGATAAATCATGACAACTAAACATATACCATTCACAAAATAATATTACCATTTGCCAACCTGTGCCAATATTTGTCAAACCCTGCTTTGTAAAATAATTATAATATCATTCACATGCTCGATAGAATGTTTGTATATTTAGGAAGTTCGAGAAATCGTTAAAAGACGATATTGCCTCTAATGGTATCATTAAGTCGATTAAGCCTCGAACTAGTTCAAATAGGAATTTTAAGGTGAAATTAAGAGTTTCACAGTTCAGGGATGACTCAAAATGGTAATTAGGAGTTCGAGGATCAATTCGGAGTCAAACAAGAATTTTCACTATCTAGGGGCAAAATCGTAATTTTACCACCCGAGGACGAAATTGAATTTTTCGAGAGAATTTAGATCAAATTTGATTAAATGGAGCATGATATGAGTATAAGGAGTGAAAATTATGCATTTTGGTAATTTTTCAATTTTTGGGGTAAAAATGTAATTTTTCACTGTACGGGGGTAAAAGTGTAATTTTTAAAAATTTGCTCCACCAAAACTTTGGAAAAGTCTAGAAATTTCATGGAAGACATGGATAAGTGAAGAGGATTGAGTGGTGGAAAAAGAAAGTCAAAAAGATGGCTAGAAAAAAAAATAAAATAATAAAATATTCAAAAAATAAATAAAATAATAATATTTTATTAAGCCTATTAAAAGGCTTGCAAATTCCAGAATTCTTCATTTGGAGGGTCAGCCAAAACCAGCAGGAGAGAGAGAGAAATAAGAACAAACCCTAGAGTGAGAAAATTCAAAGAAAAAGTGTGATTTTTCAAGGAATCAAGTGTTTAAAGGTATGATTTTTCAAGCTTAGCTTAAGATTTATCATTTTCATGCATTTCTCATCATTTTCCATGGTTGAATCATGTGATTTGAGGATGAATTCAATTCTGGAAAAATGGGTTAGGAGAGAGAAACTTGTTAGATTAATTTGATTTTAAGTTATGTTAGTGTTTTAAGTTAGTTTAGCATATTTAGGAACAAAACAACAAGAAAAGAATTTATTTTCCTCCATTACCATTATTGGCTGAATTTTCTAGGGGAATATTGGCTGATGATCTTGATGTTTATTTGAGGAATTATGATGAATAATGATGAATTATGAGTCTAGAAAAATAATGGAAATTTTTGGAGCAAAAATATGAATTTTTACCCATTAGGGGTATTTTCGTAATTTGCTATCAGGACTGATAATTTGCACCACACCGAGGGACATTAAGTCAATTTGGGTGCAATTGAGGTATAGAAACTGAAAAAAATTAATTTGAGATTAAATTGGACGTGTTAGTAATTTAATCGAGTAATAGGCCGAATTAGGTTAGCACCGCATTTAAGCGGTAGTCGGATAAGTTGCATGTCATATCATGCATATATACCGAGCCTGAATTGATTTTATAATGGTCAAGCATTGATGTGGTGAATTATGTATTGTACATTGTGGATAGGTGGTGAGCAAATTACACTGGTAAAAGTACCAACATTGTGCTTGAAGACTGAGATTAGGAGTACATCGACTCCTAGAACTGTGAGTGGACAATTTATCGTCTTAAATATCTAGAGTTATTATACTTGTTTGATGCTTTTATTGAATGGTGAATTTAAATTATAAAATATTATGTTTTCCAATTAAAATGTTTTTTAATAAAAATGAGATTTATACTGGTTTTGAAATCAAATATTGTTTTGGGAAAATTGAGTATATGGAGACTGTGTTGAAATTTATGATTTTATATGTTATTGAAATTGGGGCTTATGACACTATGGTAGCATGATGGTTAAATTTTTGGGGTTGGCATGAAATATATGAACAATTTTGGATTGGTCTCGGTAGACTGGATTACATTTTATTCGCCATATTATGCTACTGGAATTTTTATGGGTCTGGTGGTATATTAAACGGTCACTGCAGTGGTGGGGGTTTCCGTGGACTGCCTATGAGAGGGGCACGGTAACTCAATTATATACTTACCTCCAGGGGGAGATGTTGGGTGAAGTATCTCCTGAGGTATGATTTGAGTGCACCTCACGTTCGGGCCACCACGTGAGAGTGAGACTCAGCCAACGCCAAGGAACGGCTGTGTGTCAGATGTGAAAACATGTTTATGGGTATGGGTCATTGAACAGCCTTGGCGGTCTCAGTGGGATACCTTGACGAAGGTACCCGCGAGAATGATATTGGCAGGGGCCAAGTTTAAAAAAATTCATAAGTCGGGGAAATTTTGATGAAAAGAAATTATTTGGTATAGATTGAAACGAATTTTGTGTTATGAACATTATTGAGATATAACGTTTTTATATTGTCTCCATCTACTCGGCTTTAGATGCTTTTGATGGTAATTGTTTACTCACTGGGATTATTTAATCTCACCCCTCTTCCTATCCATTTTTCAGGCTCAGGACAATTTGTTGATAGTTGATTAAGACGAGAATTAATCTCGGAGTTGCATCATAGGAAGTAAGGGTTCGTAGCTCTACACCTTCTTGGTTAGTTGGGGGCCCACGTGTCACTGTAAACGAAATTTCATACTTTAATTATCTTTATTACTATATGAATAAATTTATTTTACTCTTACGCTACAAAAGTTATTTTAGGAAGACTTTGAAAATATTGTGTTTTAAGAAAATAGAATATTTTATTTAATATTTTTATTATATTCAAATAGCTATAATTTTACTTTAAACGAATGTTTTAGACTTCAAAATTTAATTTAAATCATGTAATATGTGTTTCCACTTACATATTACATTTTTTCGGATTTCGAAATTTCAAAAAAAAAATGACGAAAATGCCCCAGTGAGCTAGAAAATAATATTTTTATTGTTTTGAGTTGGAAACAACTTATGATTTCTTGAAATGCGAGATTTAATAACTATCGCTCACCGGGGAGATGCGAAAGTTGATGCTAAGCCTTGCGGGGTTTCGATCGGCATTCGGGGTAATGAGTGCTTATCGGGACGTCGCGGCGGTTGTCACGGGCCCGATGGGAGTTCCGGGTCGTGACAATTAGATTGGTATCAGAGCATGGTTTAAAGATCAAAGATTTTGATTTTAAAGCTTTGGATTTCAAAGTTTTTGATTTTAAAGTTGTTTTAAGAAATCCACACTGACACTGCGTGGCCCAAGTTAAGTTAAGTTAAGTAAGTCAAGTTAAGTTAGGTTATATCGAGTTAGTTGCATATAGAATTTAAAGTCATCTAAGTCTATTCCATTTCTTATTGTAGAGTACCATGCCTCCTCGACGTGGACGTCCACCTCTCTATAGGTCAGTAGGGAGGGGAAGAGGCCGTGCTAGACTTAGTCAGCCAGATCCCGTGGAAAGGGAGTCTGCTGCACCTACTTTTCGAGCAGCACCTGCTGTTGAGCCTACTGAGATTCCTCCACCTCCTCCACCACCTACTGCTACTCCTGGTGTTCATGCCATGTCTCTTGAGGCAATCCAGGCATTAGCAGCTTTTCTTAATGTCATTATGGGCCAAGCTCAAGCTGGTCGAGTCCCTCATACTGTTCCCCCAGCAGTATCTCCAGTGCCACCACCACCACCTCTTGTTCCACCACCAGTGCCAGATGTCTCCATTTCCAAAAAGCTTAAGGAAGCTAGGCAGCTGGGTTGCACTTCTTTTGTTGGTGATTTGGATGCAACCGCAGCTAAAGATTGGATTACTCAGGTAACGGAGACATTTGTGGATATGAAATTGGATGATGATATGAAGTTAATGGTGGCCACAAGATTACTAGAGAAGAAGGCTCGTACATGGTGGAGCTCGGTAAAATCACGTTCCATTACTTCGTTGACTTGGATAGACTTCCTACAAGAATTCGACGGTCAATACTACACCTACTTTCATCAAAAAGAGAAGAAGAGAGAATTCCTAAGTTTACAACAAGGGAATTTAACCATAGAAGAGTACGAGGCTCGTTTCAATGAGCTGATGTCATATGTGCCAGACCTGGTGAAGTCTGAGCAAGATCAAGCTAGTTATTTTGAAGAAGGGCTCCGTAACGAGATTAGAGAGAGGATGACTGTGACAGGCCGGGAGCCTCATAAAGAAGTTGTACAGATGGCTTTAAGGGCCGAAAAACTCACGAATGAAAATCGGAGAATGCGAGCTGAGTTTGCAAAGAGGAGAAACCCGAATGTATCCTCTAGTCAACTGCCCAAAAGAGGTAAGGACACATTTGCTTCTGAGAGTACTATTTCTGTTCCGGTGATATCTCCTCGACCCCCACTTTCACAGTTACAGCAGAGACCTCCGAGATTTAACAGGTCTGGGATGAGTAGTACTTCCGAGAAGAGTTTTGGAGGTTTAAATAAATGCGCAAAATGTGGGAGATATCATGTTGGGGAGTGTTGGGGCATAAGATGCTTTCATTGTGACCAGCCGGGCCACATTAGGAGTGACTGCCCACAATTAGGACGGGCTACGGTAGTTGCTCCATCCCCATTAACTCATACGGATATGCAGAGGAGAGATTCCTCTGGAGTACACCCGAGGCAGGGGGTAGCTGTACGATCTGAAATGGGTAGCAACACCCCAGCACAACCACCTTTGAGGCCATTGACTCGTTCTTCAACAAGAGTTTTCGCTGTAACGGAAGATGAAGCACGAGTCCGATCTGGAGAAAGTGAGTGAAAAGTTAGACGAAGGTGTAAAATAGTGATAGGGGATGTAAATACCAAGTGATGGACGTGTAAATAAAGGTTTCAAGAATAATATAGTAAATGAGTTCATATGGAATATGGTTGTAAGAATTTCTTACTATATTGTGGAAATTAGAACTCAAAAATACTTGAGGTATACAAAGTTCAAATGAACTTAAATCTTAAGCAATAAATTGATGTCGAAATACAAGAAGGATACAAAGCAATATAGAGGCACGAAAGATGATTAAGGACAAAGGGATGACTCTGAGGAATTATGATACTGCATCATATGCGATGATTAAATCAAGATAGATCTTGGATGCATAAATGGGATTATAAAGCATATACACATATGTGGGGTGATATTGTGATTAACTAAAATAAAGAATGATTTTTAGTGAATTAAGATTCCCTATAAAGGAGATAACAGGAGAAGTTGAGCATCGAATAAAAGATAATACCCCGCCTTTTCTTTGAGTTAATAAGTGAAATTTTGAGGACAAAATTTTATTTTAAGGGGGGTAGTGTTGTCAAACCCTGCTTTGTAAAATAATTATAATATCATTCACATGCTCGATAGAATGTTTGTATATTTAGGAAGTTCGAGAAATCGTTAAAAGACGATATTGCCTCTAATGGTATCATTAAGTCGATTAAGCCTCGAACTAGTTCAAATAGGAATTTTAAGGTGAAATTAAGAGTTTCACAGTTCAGGGATGACTCAAAATGGTAATTAGGAGTTCGAGGATCAATTCGGAGTCAAACAAGAATTTTCACTATCTAGGGGCAAAATCGTAATTTTACCACCCGAGGACGAAATTGAATTTTTCGAGAGAATTTAGATCAAATTTGATTAAATGGAGCATGATATGAGTATAAGGAGTGAAAATTATGCATTTTGGTAATTTTTCAATTTTTGGGGTAAAAATGTAATTTTTCACTGTACGGGGGTAAAAGTGTAATTTTTAAAAATTTGCTCCACCAAAACTTTGGAAAAGTCTAGAAATTTCATGGAAGACATGGATAAGTGAAGAGGATTGAGTGGTGGAAAAAGAAAGTCAAAAAGATGGCTAGAAAAAAAAATAAAATAATAAAATATTCAAAAAATAAATAAAATAATAATATTTTATTAAGCCTATTAAAAGGCTTGCAAATTCCAGAATTCTTCATTTGGAGGGTCAGCCAAAACCAGCAGGAGAGAGAGAGAAATAAGAACAAACCCTAGAGTGAGAAAATTCAAAGAAAAAGTGTGATTTTTCAAGGAATCAAGTGTTTAAAGGTATGATTTTTCAAGCTTAGCTTAAGATTTATCATTTTCATGCATTTCTCATCATTTTCCATGGTTGAATCATGTGATTTGAGGATGAATTCAATTCTGGAAAAATGGGTTAGGAGAGAGAAACTTGTTAGATTAATTTGATTTTAAGTTATGTTAGTGTTTTAAGTTAGTTTAGCATATTTAGGAACAAAACAACAAGAAAAGAATTTATTTTCCTCCATTACCATTATTGGCTGAATTTTCTAGGGGAATATTGGCTGATGATCTTGATGTTTATTTGAGGAATTATGATGAATAATGATGAATTATGAGTCTAGAAAAATAATGGAAATTTTTGGAGCAAAAATATGAATTTTTACCCATTAGGGGTATTTTCGTAATTTGCTATCAGGACTGATAATTTGCACCACACCGAGGGACATTAAGTCAATTTGGGTGCAATTGAGGTATAGAAACTGAAAAAAATTAATTTGAGATTAAATTGGACGTGTTAGTAATTTAATCGAGTAATAGGCCGAATTAGGTTAGCACCGCATTTAAGCGGTAGTCGGATAAGTTGCATGTCATATCATGCATATATACCGAGCCTGAATTGATTTTATAATGGTCAAGCATTGATGTGGTGAATTATGTATTGTACATTGTGGATAGGTGGTGAGCAAATTACACTGGTAAAAGTACCAACATTGTGCTTGAAGACTGAGATTAGGAGTACATCGACTCCTAGAACTGTGAGTGGACAATTTATCGTCTTAAATATCTAGAGTTATTATACTTGTTTGATGCTTTTATTGAATGGTGAATTTAAATTATAAAATATTATGTTTTCCAATTAAAATGTTTTTTAATAAAAATGAGATTTATACTGGTTTTGAAATCAAATATTGTTTTGGGAAAATTGAGTATATGGAGACTGTGTTGAAATTTATGATTTTATATGTTATTGAAATTGGGGCTTATGACACTATGGTAGCATGATGGTTAAATTTTTGGGGTTGGCATGAAATATATGAACAATTTTGGATTGGTCTCGGTAGACTGGATTACATTTTATTCGCCATATTATGCTACTGGAATTTTTATGGGTCTGGTGGTATATTAAACGGTCACTGCAGTGGTGGGGGTTTCCGTGGACTGCCTATGAGAGGGGCACGGTAACTCAATTATATACTTACCTCCAGGGGGAGATGTTGGGTGAAGTATCTCCTGAGGTATGATTTGAGTGCACCTCACGTTCGGGCCACCACGTGAGAGTGAGACTCAGCCAACGCCAAGGAACGGCTGTGTGTCAGATGTGAAAACATGTTTATGGGTATGGGTCATTGAACAGCCTTGGCGGTCTCAGTGGGATACCTTGACGAAGGTACCCGCGAGAATGATATTGGCAGGGGCCAAGTTTAAAAAAATTCATAAGTCGGGGAAATTTTGATGAAAAGAAATTATTTGGTATAGATTGAAACGAATTTTGTGTTATGAACATTATTGAGATATAACGTTTTTATATTGTCTCCATCTACTCGGCTTTAGATGCTTTTGATGGTAATTGTTTACTCACTGGGATTATTTAATCTCACCCCTCTTCCTATCCATTTTTCAGGCTCAGGACAATTTGTTGATAGTTGATTAAGACGAGAATTAATCTCGGAGTTGCATCATAGGAAGTAAGGGTTCGTAGCTCTACACCTTCTTGGTTAGTTGGGGGCCCACGTGTCACTGTAAACGAAATTTCATACTTTAATTATCTTTATTACTATATGAATAAATTTATTTTACTCTTACGCTACAAAAGTTATTTTAGGAAGACTTTGAAAATATTGTGTTTTAAGAAAATAGAATATTTTATTTAATATTTTTATTATATTCAAATAGCTATAATTTTACTTTAAACGAATGTTTTAGACTTCAAAATTTAATTTAAATCATGTAATATGTGTTTCCACTTACATATTACATTTTTTCGGATTTCGAAATTTCAAAAAAAAAATGACGAAAATGCCCCAGTGAGCTAGAAAATAATATTTTTATTGTTTTGAGTTGGAAACAACTTATGATTTCTTGAAATGCGAGATTTAATAACTATCGCTCACCGGGGAGATGCGAAAGTTGATGCTAAGCCTTGCGGGGTTTCGATCGGCATTCGGGGTAATGAGTGCTTATCGGGACGTCGCGGCGGTTGTCACGGGCCCGATGGGAGTTCCGGGTCGTGACAATTAGATTGGTATCAGAGCATGGTTTAAAGATCAAAGATTTTGATTTTAAAGCTTTGGATTTCAAAGTTTTTGATTTTAAAGTTGTTTTAAGAAATCCACACTGACACTGCGTGGCCCAAGTTAAGTTAAGTTAAGTAAGTCAAGTTAAGTTAGGTTATATCGAGTTAGTTGCATATAGAATTTAAAGTCATCTAAGTCTATTCCATTTCTTATTGTAGAGTACCATGCCTCCTCGACGTGGACGTCCACCTCTCTATAGGTCAGTAGGGAGGGGAAGAGGCCGTGCTAGACTTAGTCAGCCAGATCCCGTGGAAAGGGAGTCTGCTGCACCTACTTTTCGAGCAGCACCTGCTGTTGAGCCTACTGAGATTCCTCCACCTCCTCCACCACCTACTGCTACTCCTGGTGTTCATGCCATGTCTCTTGAGGCAATCCAGGCATTAGCAGCTTTTCTTAATGTCATTATGGGCCAAGCTCAAGCTGGTCGAGTCCCTCATACTGTTCCCCCAGCAGTATCTCCAGTGCCACCACCACCACCTCTTGTTCCACCACCAGTGCCAGATGTCTCCATTTCCAAAAAGCTTAAGGAAGCTAGGCAGCTGGGTTGCACTTCTTTTGTTGGTGATTTGGATGCAACCGCAGCTAAAGATTGGATTACTCAGGTAACGGAGACATTTGTGGATATGAAATTGGATGATGATATGAAGTTAATGGTGGCCACAAGATTACTAGAGAAGAAGGCTCGTACATGGTGGAGCTCGGTAAAATCACGTTCCATTACTTCGTTGACTTGGATAGACTTCCTACAAGAATTCGACGGTCAATACTACACCTACTTTCATCAAAAAGAGAAGAAGAGAGAATTCCTAAGTTTACAACAAGGGAATTTAACCATAGAAGAGTACGAGGCTCGTTTCAATGAGCTGATGTCATATGTGCCAGACCTGGTGAAGTCTGAGCAAGATCAAGCTAGTTATTTTGAAGAAGGGCTCCGTAACGAGATTAGAGAGAGGATGACTGTGACAGGCCGGGAGCCTCATAAAGAAGTTGTACAGATGGCTTTAAGGGCCGAAAAACTCACGAATGAAAATCGGAGAATGCGAGCTGAGTTTGCAAAGAGGAGAAACCCGAATGTATCCTCTAGTCAACTGCCCAAAAGAGGTAAGGACACATTTGCTTCTGAGAGTACTATTTCTGTTCCGGTGATATCTCCTCGACCCCCACTTTCACAGTTACAGCAGAGACCTCCGAGATTTAACAGGTCTGGGATGAGTAGTACTTCCGAGAAGAGTTTTGGAGGTTTAAATAAATGCGCAAAATGTGGGAGATATCATGTTGGGGAGTGTTGGGGCATAAGATGCTTTCATTGTGACCAGCCGGGCCACATTAGGAGTGACTGCCCACAATTAGGACGGGCTACGGTAGTTGCTCCATCCCCATTAACTCATACGGATATGCAGAGGAGAGATTCCTCTGGAGTACACCCGAGGCAGGGGGTAGCTGTACGATCTGAAATGGGTAGCAACACCCCAGCACAACCACCTTTGAGGCCATTGACTCGTTCTTCAACAAGAGTTTTCGCTGTAACGGAAGATGAAGCACGAGTCCGATCTGGAGAAAGTGAGTGAAAAGTTAGACGAAGGTGTAAAATAGTGATAGGGGATGTAAATACCAAGTGATGGACGTGTAAATAAAGGTTTCAAGAATAATATAGTAAATGAGTTCATATGGAATATGGTTGTAAGAATTTCTTACTATATTGTGGAAATTAGAACTCAAAAATACTTGAGGTATACAAAGTTCAAATGAACTTAAATCTTAAGCAATAAATTGATGTCGAAATACAAGAAGGATACAAAGCAATATAGAGGCACGAAAGATGATTAAGGACAAAGGGATGACTCTGAGGAATTATGATACTGCATCATATGCGATGATTAAATCAAGATAGATCTTGGATGCATAAATGGGATTATAAAGCATATACACATATGTGGGGTGATATTGTGATTAACTAAAATAAAGAATGATTTTTAGTGAATTAAGATTCCCTATAAAGGAGATAACAGGAGAAGTTGAGCATCGAATAAAAGATAATACCCCGCCTTTTCTTTGAGTTAATAAGTGAAATTTTGAGGACAAAATTTTATTTTAAGGGGGGTAGTGTTGTCAAACCCTGCTTTGTAAAATAATTATAATATCATTCACATGCTCGATAGAATGTTTGTATATTTAGGAAGTTCGAGAAATCGTTAAAAGACGATATTGCCTCTAATGGTATCATTAAGTCGATTAAGCCTCGAACTAGTTCAAATAGGAATTTTAAGGTGAAATTAAGAGTTTCACAGTTCAGGGATGACTCAAAATGGTAATTAGGAGTTCGAGGATCAATTCGGAGTCAAACAAGAATTTTCACTATCTAGGGGCAAAATCGTAATTTTACCACCCGAGGAAGAAATTGAATTTTTCGAGAGAATTTAGATCAAATTTGATTAAATGGAGCATGATATGAGTATAAGGAGTGAAAATTATGCATTTTGGTAATTTTTCAATTTTTGGGGTAAAAATGTAATTTTTCACTGTACGGGGGTAAAAGTGTAATTTTTAAAAATTTGCTCCACCAAAACTTTGGAAAAGTCTAGAAATTTCATGGAAGACATGGATAAGTGAAGAGGATTGAGTGGTGGAAAAAGAAAGTCAAAAAGATGGCTAGAAAAAAAAATAAAATAATAAAATATTCAAAAAATAAATAAAATAATAATATTTTATTAAGCCTATTAAAAGGCTTGCAAATTCCAGAATTCTTCATTTGGAGGGTCAGCCAAAACCAGCAGGAGAGAGAGAGAAATAAGAACAAACCCTAGAGTGAGAAAATTCAAAGAAAAAGTGTGATTTTTCAAGGAATCAAGTGTTTAAAGGTATGATTTTTCAAGCTTAGCTTAAGATTTATCATTTTCATGCATTTCTCATCATTTTCCATGGTTGAATCATGTGATTTGAGGATGAATTCAATTCTGGAAAAATGGGTTAGGAGAGAGAAACTTGTTAGATTAATTTGATTTTAAGTTATGTTAGTGTTTTAAGTTAGTTTAGCATATTTAGGAACAAAACAACAAGAAAAGAATTTATTTTCCTCCATTACCATTATTGGCTGAATTTTCTAGGGGAATATTGGCTGATGATCTTGATGTTTATTTGAGGAATTATGATGAATAATGATGAATTATGAGTCTAGAAAAATAATGGAAATTTTTGGAGCAAAAATATGAATTTTTACCCATTAGGGGTATTTTCGTAATTTGCTATCAGGACTGATAATTTGCACCACACCGAGGGACATTAAGTCAATTTGGGTGCAATTGAGGTATAGAAACTGAAAAAAATTAATTTGAGATTAAATTGGACGTGTTAGTAATTTAATCGAGTAATAGGCCGAATTAGGTTAGCACCGCATTTAAGCGGTAGTCGGATAAGTTGCATGTCATATCATGCATATATACCGAGCCTGAATTGATTTTATAATGGTCAAGCATTGATGTGGTGAATTATGTATTGTACATTGTGGATAGGTGGTGAGCAAATTACACTGGTAAAAGTACCAACATTGTGCTTGAAGACTGAGATTAGGAGTACATCGACTCCTAGAACTGTGAGTGGACAATTTATCGTCTTAAATATCTAGAGTTATTATACTTGTTTGATGCTTTTATTGAATGGTGAATTTAAATTATAAAATATTATGTTTTCCAATTAAAATGTTTTTTAATAAAAATGAGATTTATACTGGTTTTGAAATCAAATATTGTTTTGGGAAAATTGAGTATATGGAGACTGTGTTGAAATTTATGATTTTATATGTTATTGAAATTGGGGCTTATGACACTATGGTAGCATGATGGTTAAATTTTTGGGGTTGGCATGAAATATATGAACAATTTTGGATTGGTCTCGGTAGACTGGATTACATTTTATTCGCCATATTATGCTACTGGAATTTTTATGGGTCTGGTGGTATATTAAACGGTCACTGCAGTGGTGGGGGTTTCCGTGGACTGCCTATGAGAGGGGCACGGTAACTCAATTATATACTTACCTCCAGGGGGAGATGTTGGGTGAAGTATCTCCTGAGGTATGATTTGAGTGCACCTCACGTTCGGGCCACCACGTGAGAGTGAGACTCAGCCAACGCCAAGGAACGGCTGTGTGTCAGATGTGAAAACATGTTTATGGGTATGGGTCATTGAACAGCCTTGGCGGTCTCAGTGGGATACCTTGACGAAGGTACCCGCGAGAATGATATTGGCAGGGGCCAAGTTTAAAAAAATTCATAAGTCGGGGAAATTTTGATGAAAAGAAATTATTTGGTATAGATTGAAACGAATTTTGTGTTATGAACATTATTGAGATATAACGTTTTTATATTGTCTCCATCTACTCGGCTTTAGATGCTTTTGATGGTAATTGTTTACTCACTGGGATTATTTAATCTCACCCCTCTTCCTATCCATTTTTCAGGCTCAGGACAATTTGTTGATAGTTGATTAAGACGAGAATTAATCTCGGAGTTGCATCATAGGAAGTAAGGGTTCGTAGCTCTACACCTTCTTGGTTAGTTGGGGGCCCACGTGTCACTGTAAACGAAATTTCATACTTTAATTATCTTTATTACTATATGAATAAATTTATTTTACTCTTACGCTACAAAAGTTATTTTAGGAAGACTTTGAAAATATTGTGTTTTAAGAAAATAGAATATTTTATTTAATATTTTTATTATATTCAAATAGCTATAATTTTACTTTAAACGAATGTTTTAGACTTCAAAATTTAATTTAAATCATGTAATATGTGTTTCCACTTACATATTACATTTTTTCGGATTTCGAAATTTCAAAAAAAAAATGACGAAAATGCCCCAGTGAGCTAGAAAATAATATTTTTATTGTTTTGAGTTGGAAACAACTTATGATTTCTTGAAATGCGAGATTTAATAACTATCGCTCACCGGGGAGATGCGAAAGTTGATGCTAAGCCTTGCGGGGTTTCGATCGGCATTCGGGGTAATGAGTGCTTATCGGGACGTCGCGGCGGTTGTCACGGGCCCGATGGGAGTTCCGGGTCGTGACAATATTACTATTCAAGCCAAACATGCAGTGTTTACAACCAATCTCATGAATTATATTTAAATAGCCATATACACATACAAACCTTGACTATCAGTGGAGTGACTCAGGCGTGGATACTATCATGGGGTGTTCTGGTAAACTACCATAAGATGAACAGGAGGAAGCGCCTCTACCTAAGATCCAACTATTTTTGAACCTGAAAACTAAAACATGAAGTTGAAAAGAATAAGTATAAACCCAGTAAATGAACATAAGAAGGGAACAAGCAAACGATAAGGAAAGTTTTAGAAAGCATGATGCACTTATATTGAAAACAATGCAATTTAGTTTAATTTCTTGTTAAATACCGCTCAATTCAATCCTTGATTATTTAGTGCCTTAGTATTGAAAGATCCATGATCAACAATGAAGTTAAAGAGTGAAAACCACAGTAGAGTTCAAGCAAGGCAAGCATAGCAAATTGAATCTTGCTGCAGCAAAATTCAAGGTAAAATTTTGAACCAACCACCCGAGAGTTTCTCGTTGCAGTGAGAATGAATTTCGCTACAGCGAGAAACAGGGCAATGAAATTAAAAGAATTCTTGTCACAACAAAAATCCATTTTTGCTGCAAGGAAAATCAATTGGAAAGAATTTGTCAAATTTTAACATTCAATATTCAATGCAAACACATAATATTTTCCCTAACCTCTCTATGGTATGTGTATACATGTATACAACTCCCATCTCACTAGCTCATGTGCACTCCCACATCGCACAAGGCAATTTCATCATGTGCACTCCCACATCGCACATGGCATATATCATCAGTGTGTGCACTCCTACACTGTACACGCATGGTTACAATTGTCACCCAATAGTGTCATTCAATGCATAACATAGACATAAACATAATGTAGAAATTTTAAAGAAAAAAACCAATAAAATATTTCAAGTGGTTCAATCAAGCATATAATCATTTATTCCAAAATATTTTAATGCAAGTTCACTCACCTTAACAATGCCACTTAACGAAACTAACGCCCACAAGGTCTTAATCCAAGTAGTCCCAAATAACCATTAAAACCTATATTTACCAACAAACCACAATAACCTCAATTGAGTCATAATCTGAATCTAATAATTCTAATAAATGTATACTATACAATCTACACTCTAACCTAACACTTAACTTAGAATTTTAGTCTAATTCTCAAACCCATCATATCAACTATTCTAAATTTAAAGATTCTTTACCTTGGTGAGCTTGGAGGCATGAAGATCAATAAAAACCTAATATTTCCAAGAATAAGAATATGAAGAAATTAAAAAATAAAATCTAAAATATAACCCATAAATTCATAAATTTCAAGAGTTGAAAATATTTACCTATTAGCTTCAAAAATGAAGATTTGAAGCAAAAAATTCAAGTGTTGTTGAAAGTGGAGTAGAAATAGAAAATAAAGGAAAGAAATAGAGATTTTTTTTTCTCTTTCCTAGGGTTTAGATGTGCTGAAAAATGGGGTTAGAAGCTGCAAGTTTGATGTCGAAGAAGTTTGGAGAAGAAGAAAGTAAGAAAAGAAAAGAAAAAAAAACAGGGAAAAGAAAATGAAAATTCTTCATTTTTTTGGTGAAGGAACAAAAATGGCGTCAGGAGGAGAAGAAGATGGAAGATGATGCCTTGAATATGATGGCCAGCCATGGAATAAGGATAAAGGGTCAAAGCTCTAATGGTAAAATTACCATTTTGCCTTCCAAGGTTTTCACCGTTTTTAATTTAGTCCTCCTACAATCTTTTAATTCTAATTTCTTTCTATTTTTCTTCCTTAACACTTGTGCCAACAAAATATCAAGTTTATAGTTCAACGCGGTATCACCATAATATTTAAATATTTACTTACCTGCGCTAGCTTTATTTAATAAAGACACGCAAGCCCCTTTAACGTCATTTTTCTTCGAAATTTTTTTGTTCTTCTTCTCCCCCACTTAGATTGACCATATTCTCCTTCTTCATGAAAAATTTCAACACTGAATAAAATATTAATATTTTATTATTATTTTATTAATAAAATATTATTTTATTCTAAAATTTTTTCTCATGTCTCTTTGGCACCCAAAATGTCTTATTATGCCCGGATTCACTTTCGAATCACCTTTTTATCTCACTAATTCATCCTCTATAAAGAAGTTATTATTCAATTGTTATTTCTTCGCGTGCGAAATATTTTTCTCCAAACTATTCCTTTAACCTTTCATCACTTTTAAACATTCTAATTAACCTCAATTGGCTTCCGATAAGTTTCATTAGTTACCTTATCAAAGTGCAGGGTATTACACAAATGCCAAATGATGATCTTAGTAGTGGGCTTTGAGACGTGGAATGCATTGCAAAAGAATGTTAAGTGCTACTAATGCCTATTGCAAGTCTTGGTGGTATCATTGTAGTTAAAGGATTTCTACTAGAATCTTGACAACATTATATGAGTCATAAAGAGTTGTATTTGGATCTTGCCTTATAAGGGACTACCTCAATGACAGTCGTACTATTGGATGTATAATAAACAGGAGTAAAGCAAGAGTTTGTTATTTGAAGGCTGCCCTAGCAATGATTGTCTTATAAAATATTAAGTGTAGATTGTATGAGCTTAACCACCAACAATAACCTTAACTTCACTTTTGTCACGATCCGGTACTCTCCTCGAGCCCGTGACAATCGTCGCGATGTCCCGGTAAACATTCATCTTCCGGAATGCCGATCGAAACCTCACAAGGCTTTAATATCAGTTTTCTCACATCCCCTGTGATCAACAGTTGTAAAATAACATGTTTTGATAGGATATAAACTATTTCCAAATCAAAACAATAGAAAAATAATTTTTTATCTCACAGGGACATTTTGGTCATTTTTCCACATTAATCTCGAAACCAGTTAAAAATGTAGTATACGAGTGAAAAACACATATTTCATAATCAAAAATGAATTTAGATGTCCAAAACATTCATTTATAGCGAAACTATATCTATTTGAATATAACAAAAATATTCAATAAAATATTCTATTTTCTTATAAAATAATATTTATAGAGTTACCGGTAAATAATTTTTATAGCTTAAAAGCTAAATAAATTCATTCATATTGTAATACAGATAACCAAAGTATAAGATTTAATTTACAGTGACATGTGGGCCCACGAATGACCAAAAGTATCAAAAAAATGAACCTATAGTTTTTGGATGATGCAAGTCCAACTGTAGTCCTCGACGATATTAGCTATCTACAGTCTATTCTGAACCTGAAATTGGTGAAAATGAGGGTGGTCAGATTATAAAATCCTAGTGAGTAAACAAACATCATTTAAATCAGCTAAAGCCGAGTAAAATGAGACAATCAAAATATCCCATCACATTACGTATTTCACAATTTGAAAATTCATCACAACCCATGCAAACAGTTGTATTTCATTTAATTTCTCATTAAGGCTTATGACTTTCATTGAAATACCCCATACTTTGATAAATAAAGTTGATCGAATGCAAATTGAGGTCAATTAAAATGTTTAAAAGTGATAAAAGACTAAATGAGTAGTTTAGGATAAAATATTCCAAAAGTGAGGCATAATGAGGTATTTTGGGTACCAAGGAGACAAGATAAAATTTTTAAAATAAAATAATATTTTATTAATAAAATAATATTAAAATATTAATATTTAGCCTGATGTCGAAGTCAATCAAGAAGAAAAATCATATGGTTGATCCAAGTGGGGGAGAAGATGACAAGCCTGACTCTATAAAAATATTTATCATGACATACATGTGATGGATAGCATGTTTTCATGCTAAGAGAGTCCCGAAAAATTTACAAAAGCCGGTATTGTACCTAGAGGTACAATAAAGTTGATTTAAGCCTCAAACTAGATCAAATAGAGAATTTACGATGAAATTAAGAATTTTAAAGTCCCATAATGATTTAATATGGTGATTCAGAGTTCGAGGATCAATTTGGAGTCAAATCGAAATTTTCGCTATCTAAGGGCAAAATGGTCATTTGCCACCTGGGGACAAAATGAAAATTTTAGAAAAGATTTTTTTTTTTGCCCCATTTGACTTATTGGAGTAAGATTTGAGGTTTAGAAGTGAAAAATTTTAATTTCGGTATAATTTGGAGTAAAAGGGTAAAATGGTAATTTTGCCACCCCAGGGGCAAAATTGTAATTTTCCACCACCAGGACATTTTTCCAGCACATGGTCTTCCTTTATCCTCATTTTGACCATTGACTAATTGTGTGGTGGAGATAAAAAGGATTAAAATTTTAAAATTTTAAAAATAGACCAATAAGAAAATGACATGTGTCATACCTTTATTATTTTATTGTTTCTTATTAAAAAGGCATAAAATCAGCCCATTTTCTCCATATGGCCGGCCAAGCAAGGAAGAGAGAGAAAGAGAGGAAGAACAAAGGAAAAAAAACAAGAAAACCTAGGTAAAAATTTAAAGAAAAAGTGAAGAAATCAAATAAACAAGCTAGGTAAGTTAGAATTTCTTTAGTTCTCCTTGATACCTAGCTTACCCATGCTTTTGTTCTTGATTTCCATGGTTGAATATTGAGTTATTATGATGAATTCAATTTTGAAAAACGGGTTAGGAGAGAGAAAGTTGTTAGATTAATTTGATTTGAAGTTATGTTAGTGTTTTAAGTTAGTTTAGCATATTTAGAAATAAAACAACAAGAAAAGAATTTGTTTTCTCCCACAATCATTAATGGCCGAATTTATCATGTGTTGAGTGAGGATAAATTTGATTTTCATTTTAGGAGAATTGGTTAAGAAATGATGAATTATGAGCCTAAAAAATAATAGAAATTTTCGAAGCAAAAATACGATTTTTTTACCCACTAGGGGTATTTTCGTAATTTACTATCGAGACTGATCAATTGTCACTACCCGGAACTCCCCATCGAGCCCGTGACAACCGCCGCGAAGCCTCGACAAACATTCTTCACCCTGAATGTCGATCGAAACCTCGCAAGGCTCTCGTATCAGCTTTCGCACTTCCCCGGTGAGCAATAGTTATCAAATAATCAAAATACGAAGGATTACAAATCATTTCCAAATTATAACATAACATTTTTTTTTTTTTGCTCACAGGGGCATTTTCGTCATTTTTATCGAAAACCTCGAAACTTGCTAAAAATGTAGTAGGTAAGCCGAAAATATATATTTAATGATTAAAAAAAATTAAGTATCTAAAACGTTCATTTGAAGTGAAAATTTGACCATTTGAATATGATAAAAATATTCAATAAAATAAACTATTTTCTTGTAAAATAATTTTCATAAAACTATCGGTACATAATTCTTATAGCGTAAAAGATAATTATATTCATATATACTATAAAGCAAATAACCAAAGCATAAAATTTCTTTTACAGTGACACGTGGGCCCATATCTATCCAAAATGCATCGGAAGCTGAAAACCTACAACTTTTACCGATTCGAGTCCAAATGAAGGTCCTTGTTCAAGTCAGCTAACTACGAAATTCCCTGAGCCTGAAATGTGAGGAAATGAGGGTGGTGAGATTATAAAATCCCAGCGAGTAAACAGATACCATCTAAACTATCTAAAGTCGAGTAAATGAAGACAATTAAAATAAATCATCATACTGTAATTTCATTACCATTCAACTCATTTCAACCAAATAAAATCAATCCATAAAAATCGAGTAATCAACTTGGCTTATGAATTTCTTAAAACTTTGGCTCGTGCCAAAACTCATACTCGGTGATACCTTGCGCAGGGCATCTAACCGAGTCCGCCAAGGCTGTTAAAATTTTGTGTACACTTAAAATATATTTTTGTTTGAAAAAAAATACAGCCGTTCCTTGGCGTTGGCTGAGTTCCCCTTCACGTGGTGGTTTGGCGTGAAGTGAACCCTAAGCTATACCCTAGGAGATACCCTACGCGCCTCTCCGTTCGAGGTAATAATATAATGGAGTTTACCGTGCCCCTCTAATAGGCTGGTCCACGGAACCCCCTCTGCAGTAAATAATTAATATATAATCCACCAATCAATAAAATTCATTCTAGCATGTCATGGCAATTTATCACAACCTAGCCTTTCAAGGCTGAATACACAGTATAAATAATTATAACACCAAAATCAGTTTAGCCATTCATGCTCATTTATTGTCATAAGCCATTCAATTCAGAACCATAAATTTGCAACACAAACTAGCAGTCTCCAATTACTCTATTTTCAAAACCAATATTCGATTTTTCAGAAAATTTATAAAATCATTTTATAAAATCACAATTTCCCTTAAAATATAACAATTTACCATTTAAACCCATTTTTCATAAAATCACATAGTTGTATAAAACTACTCTAGATAATTAAGACGATAATAAGTTTACTCACAATGTCTAGAATGCAGACTTTCGAAGCACTCTGTCTACTGGTCCTCGGATGTAATTTTTTTGCCTTTATTGGAGGACTCACCACCTTGACACAGTACAAAATCGAGAATTCACTAAGTTGGTACTAAATCAAAATTAAACTAATTTGGACTACCAATGCATGATATGGAATGCAAAAATGCACTGGTAACTATCTAAATCCGGTATTAGCCTAATTTGTCTTATCACCCGATTAAATTCCTAACGGGTTCGTTTAAACTCCAATTTAATTCTTTTCAGTTTCTATACCTCAATTGCAACCAAATTAACTTAATGTCCCTCAGTGTGATGCAAATTATCAGTCCCAATAGTAAATTACGAAAATACCCCTAGTGGGTAAAAATTCGTATTTTTGCTCCGAAAATTCCCATTATTTTTCTAGGCTCATAATTCATTATTCCTTAACCAATTCTCCTAGAATAAAATCAAACTCATCCTCACTCACTACATGGTAAATTCAGCCATTAATGGTTGGGGGAGAAAATAAATTCTTTTCTTGTTGTTTTGTTTCTAAATATGCTAAACTAACTAAAAACACTAACATAAATTAAAATCAAATAAATCCAACAACTTTCTCTCTCCTAACCCATTTTTTCAGAATTGAATTCATCATGAAAACATGTGATTTAATCATGGAAAATAAAGAGAAATGCTTGGGAATAAGAAAACTCAAGCTTAATAGAAAAAATCTCACCTTTTTCACTTAATTTCCTTGAAAATTCACACTTTTTCTTTGATTTTCTCTCTCTAGGGTTTTGTTTTCTCCTTTCTCTCTCTTATTTCTTGCTTGGCCGAATGTTGAAGAAGAAGAATGGGTGGGCTGATTTTTTTTATGCATTTTTATTGTTTAATGAAATAATATTATTTTATTCATATTTTAAATATTTTATTAATTCATTTCTTTTTTCTAGCCATCCACTTGTCCTATTTTCTTTCACCATGCATTCCCTTTCACTTATCCAAGTCTTAAGTGATATTTCCAGATTTTTCCAAAGTTTTGGTGGAGCAAATTCTTCAAAATTACACTTTTGCCCCCAAACTTTTCAAAAATTACATTTTTACCCTAAAAATTGAAAATTTTCCATAATGCATAATTTTCGCTCCTCATACTCATTTCACACTCCAAATAATTAAATTTGATCAAAATCCTTTCAAAAAATTAAATTTTCGATTCCGAATGATAAAATTACCATTTTACCCTTTTACTCCAAATTATACCGAAATTAAAATTTTTCACTTCTAAACCTCAAATCTTACTCCAATAAGTCAAATGGGGCCAAAAATCTTTTCTAAAAATTTCCATTTTGTCCCCAGGTGGCAAATGACCATTTTGCCCCTAGATAGCGAAAATTCCAATTTGACTCCAAATTGATCCTCGAACTCCGAATCACCATATTAACCCATTCTGGGACTTTAAAATTCTTAATTTCATTGTAAATTCTCTATTTGATCTAGTTCGAGGCTTAAATCAACTTTATTATACCTCTAGGTACAATACCGACTTTTGTAAATTTTTCGAAACTCTCCTAACATGCAAACATACTATCCATCACATGTATGTCATGATAAATATTTTTATAGAGTCGAGCTTGTCATCTTCTCCCCCACTTGGATCAACCATATGATCTTTCTTCTTGATTGACTTCGACATCCGGCTAAATATTAATATTTTAATAATATTTTATTAATAAAATATTATTTTATTCTAAAAATTTTATCTTGTCTCTTTGGTACCCAAAATACCTTATTATGCCTCACTTGACTTCCAAATCGCCTTTTATCTCACAAATTCTCCTCTGATAAAATTATTATTATTTTATTATTATTTTCTCACTTGCGAAACATTTTATCCTAAACTACTCCTTTCGTCTTTTATCACTTCTAAACATTTTAATTGGCCTCAATATGCATTCGATCAATTTTATTTATCACCATGTCAAAGTATGGGGTATTTCATCAATTGAATCTCATTCACAGTCATGGAGGTAATTTAGTTATAATTGGAGTGTAGAGTGTGAGAAGAATTGATTTGGAGTTAAATTGGAGATAATAGGCCGAATTAGGTCAACACCGCATTTAAGCGGTAGTCGGATAAGTTGTATATCATATCATGCATATATACCGAGCCTGAATTGATTTATAATGGTCAAGTATTGATGTGGTGAATTATGTATTGTACATTGTGGATAGGTGGTGAGCAAAGTACACTGGTAAAAGTATAGAGATTGTGCTTGGAGACTGGGATTAGGAGTACATCGACTCCTAGAACAGTGAGTGAACTTATTATCGTCTTAATTATCTAGAGTAGTTCTATACAACTGTGTGATTTTATGGAAAATGGGTTTAAATGGTAAATTGCTATGTTTTAAGAGAAATTGTAATTTTATAAAATGATTTTATAAATTTTCTGAAAAATCGAATATTGGTTTTGAAAATAGAGTAATTGGAGACTGCTAGTTTGTGTTGCAAATTTATGGTTTTGAATTGAATGGCTTATGATAATAAATGAGCATGAATGGCTAAACTGATTTTGGTGTTAGAATTATTTATAATGTGTATTCAGCCTTAAGAGGCTAGGTTGCAATAAATTGCCATGTCATGCTAGAATGAATTTTATTGATTGGTGAATTATATATTAATTATTTACTGCAGAGGGGGTTTCGTGGACCAGCCTATTAGAGAGGCACAGTAAACTCCATTATATTATTACCTCGAACGGAGAGGCGCGTAGGGTATCTCTTGGGATAAAGCTTAGGGTTCACTTGTCACGATCCGGAACCTCCCTCAGGCCCATGACAATAGCCGCAACGTCCCTGATTGACACTCATTATCCGGAATGCCAACCGGAACCCCGCAAGGCTTACATATCAGTTTCTTTCCTTTCCTGTGAGCAATCGTTGTTAAATATCGAGTTTTTAGAGAATATACACTATTTACAATCAAAATAAAATTTTCGCCACACAGGGGTATTTTGATCATTTTTTTCTCAAAAATTTTGAAACTGGCTAAAACGTAATATACAAGTACAAAACACATAATTCATATTCAAAATGAGTTTAAAAGTCTAAAATCTTCATTTAAAACGAAATTACGGTTATTTGAATATAATAAGAAAATAAAAGAAATATTAAGGAAAATATTCTATTTTCTTATAAAACAATATTTATAGAGTTATACGTGAATAATTTTTATAGCGTAAAAGCTAAATAAATTTATACATACTGAAATACAGTAAGCCAAAATATTTAACTTAATTTACAATAACAAGAGGGCCCCCGAATAAACAAAAGTAAAGAGGACTGTGAACCTACGGTTTGGAAAATGCAGATCCAATGGTAGTACTCGATGAGATCAGCTATCTACAGTCTATACTGAACCTGAAATGGGTGGAAAGGAGGGTGGTGAGATTATAAAATCCCAATGAGTAAACAGACATTATCATAAATATCTAAAGGCGAGTAAAATGGAGGCAAGTTTAAACAACAAATTTCAACCCATTTCATAATGTTTTCAATTTATTTCTTAAACCATAAAATATTTGTAATTTACCAAAACAATTGTTAATGCTTATGTCTTTTATTAAAACAAGGCCATTGGCCCATTGGCCCATTTTTAAAATTTCATCCATTTGTTTCCAAATTTTCACCATACACTTGTCTCACATATCCATAGCTAAGATAAAATTCTCAGACTTATCCAAAGTCTCGGTGGAGTAATTTTTGAAATTTACACTTTTGCCCCCGTAAAAGTGAAAAATTACATTTTTGCCTAAAAAAACTGAAAATTTTCCCATAGACATATTTTTCATCCCTTATACTCATACCATTCTCCAATTTGTCAAATTTTATCTAAATTCTCTCAAAATCTCAAATTTTGTCCGTAAGTGGTAAAATTACGATTTTGCCCCTACACTCCAGAAATCACCAGAATTAAACTTTTTCACTTCCTATCATTAAATTATACTCCAAATAGTTAATCTTGGTCAAAAATTTCACTCCATGATCAAATTATTATCTTAGGTGGCAAAATGACGATTTTACCCCTAAACATCCAAATTTCCAATTTTACCACAAATGAACCCTCGAACTCCGAATAATCATTTTTAGTCATTCCTAGACTATAAATTATTAAATTTCATCTTACAATTCCTATTTGAACTAGTTCGAGGTTAAATCAATTCAAGTGTACCGTTAGGTACGATATCGGGTTTCGTCTTTTCTTAGGTGCTTTCCTAGCATAATAACATACTACTCAGTGCATGTATGTCATGATATGTATTTATAGGGTCGGGTTTTACAATTCTACCCCCCTTAAAATAAAATTTTGACCTCAAAATTTCACTTACCAGATTCAATAAATAGATGCGGGTATTGGTTCATCATCTGATGCTCTACTTCCCATGTCATTTCCTCCATTCGAGCATTCTTCCACAATACTTTCACCATTGGAATGCTCTTGTTCCTCAGCACTCGATCCTTTCGATCTAGAATACGTACCGGCTGCACCTCGAATTTCAAATCTTCATGCAGTTCGATCGGAGGTGCTTCGAGGACGTGAGAGGGATCTGGTACATATTTCTTAAGCATGGAGACATGGAAAACGTTGTGGATCCGATCTAACTCCGGAGATAATTCTAACCGATAAGCCACTGGTCCAATCCTTTCAATGATTCGGAATGGTCCAATATATCTCGGGTTGAGCTTTCCCCTCTTTGCAAATCGAATCACACCTTTCATTATCCAATAAAACACCATAATTTATCATGATAGTATAATCAATAAGATTTAATACTTCAAAGTATTCAAATTATTACCTTTCCAAGGAGAAACCTTAAGAAAAACTTTATCATCAATCTCAAACTCCAAGTCTTTTCTCCGTTTATCTGCATAGCTCTTCTGCCTATCCTGGGCTACCTTTAGCCTCTCTGGTATAACCTTGATCTTGTCATTAGTTAGCTCGATCAATTCCACACTCACTAACTTTCTTTCACCCACTTCATCCCAACAAAGTGGAGTACGACATTTCCTTCCATATAAAGCTTCGTATGGTGCCATACCAATGCTAGACTGAAAGCTATTGTTGTAAGCAAATTCCACCAATGGCAAATGTCTGTCCCAACTCCCAATAAAGTCAATGACACAAGCCCGTAACATATCCTCTAAGGTCTGGATAGTCCTCTCTGACTGACCATCCGTCTGTGGGTGAAAAGTAGTGCTAAATTTCAATTTGGTTCCGAGAGCTTCTTGAAATTTTGGCCAAAATCGAGAAGTGAATCGAGGATCTCGGTCTGACACTATAGAAACGGGAACTCCATGTAGCCTCACAATCTCATCTATATAGAGCTGAGCCAGCTTTTAAATAAAGTATGTACTATGGACAGCTAAAAAGTGAGCGGACTTAGTCAACCGATCTACGATCACCCAGATCTCATCCTTTCCCCTCTGTGTCCGCGGCAATCCCAAAACAAAATCCATAGTTACATGCTCCCATTTCCACTCGGGAACAGGTAAAGACTGAAGTGTACCTGCTGGCCTCTGATGCTCCGCCTTAACTTGCTGACATACGAGACACTTTGCTACGAATTCTGCTACGTTTCGCTTCATACCCGGCCACCAATAATTCTCCCTGATAGTCCTATACATCTTGGTGCTTCCAGGATGTAATGCATAAGCAGATGAATGGGCTTCTTCCAAGATCGCCTGTCTCAACTGGTTTCCCTCAGGAACACAAACTCGATCTTTAAACATCAAGACGTTATCCTCTCCAAATCTGAACTCACTGACTCCCCCATCGGTCAGTTTTTGAATTTCTTTTCTTAACTCATCATCAAACCTCTGAATGTCCTTGATCTGATTAAGTAACGAAGGTGGCACAATGAAGTTTGCCAATAAGGATCCATCCTCACCATTTCTTAACTAGACCCCAAGAGATTTCATCTCTATTAATGCTGAAAAATAACAACTCTGAAGTGCTGCTAAAGACGATGAAGACTTACGACTTAAGGCATCAGCTACAACGTTCGCCTTTCCCGGATGATAGTCTATCACCAAGTCATAATCTTTTATCAACTCCAACCATCGCCTTTGCCTCAAATTAAGCTCCTTTTGGGTGAGCAAATATTTAAACTCTTGTGATCCGTAAATATCCGACAATGCTCACCATACAAGTAATGCCTCCAGATTTTTAAAGCAAACACCACTGCTGCTAACTCTAAATCATGGGTAGGGTAATTTGCTTCATGCCTCTTTAGCTGTCTAGAAGCATAAGCCACAACTTTTTCATCCTGCATCAATACGCACCCCAACCCCAACTTTGAGGCATCACTATATACTACAAATTCCTTACCATTAACAGGAAGTGTTAAAACGGCAGCGGAGGTTAACCGGTTCTTTAGCTCCTAAAATCGATTCTCACAAACATCATCCCACACAAACTTAACTCCCTTACGAGTTAGACGGGTCAAAGGAGCTGCTATTAAGGAAAACCCCTGAACAAACCTCCGATAATAACCTGCTAATCCGAGGAAACTACGAATCTCCGTCACTGTTTTAGGTTGCTCCCATTGTAAAATTGCCTCTACTTTCTTAGGATCAACATATATTCCAGTTCTCGATACTACGTGTCCTAAGAATACCACTTCCTGTAACCAAAACTCACACTTCAAAAACTTTGCATACAACTGTCTTTTCCGCAAAGTTTGTAATACTATACGCAAGTGGGCAGCGTGCTCATCATTATCTTTCGAGTAAATCAGTATGTCATCAATGAACACAATAACAAACTTGTCCAAGTAAGGGTGGAACACCCTGTTCATGAGATCCATAAAAGCTGCCGGTGCGTTAGTTAACCCGAAAGGCATGACCAAGAACTCATAATGATCGTACCGAGTCCTGAACGCTGTCTTGGGTACATCCTGTTCTTTAATCCTCAACTGATGATATCCAGACCTTAGATCAACCTTGGAAAACACTGTAGCTCCCTGTAATTGATCGAATAGATCATCAATCCTCGGTAATGGATACTTGTTCTTAATGGTCATTATGTTAAGCTGTCGGTAATCGATACATAACCGAAGTGTACCGTCTTTCTTTTTCACAAATAAAATCGGTGCTCCCCACGGAGATATACTAGGGCGTATAAAACCCTTGGCCACCAACTCTTGCAATTGTACTTTCAACTCCTTCAACTCTGCCAGAGCCATTCTATATGGAGGGATAGAAATAGGTGCGGTACCCGAAAGTAAATCAATAGGGAACTCAAGCTCTCGATCAGGAGGCAGTCCCGGTAAATCATCAGAAAATACATCAGGAAACTCACTTACTATCGGGACATCCTCTAACTTAGGTTCCCCCTTTGAAGTATCAATCACGTATGCCAAATAAGCCGGATATCCTTTCTGCACTAATTTCGAAGCTTTGATGGTCGAGATTACACAAGACGGTAATACTCGGCGTTTCTCTACAAACACAATCTCTGCTCCCTCCGAATTTCGAAGAACAACTTCCTTTCGGAAACAATCCACGTTCGCCCGATGTGCAGTTAACCAGTCCATACCCAATATTAGATCAAAATCCAGGATCTCTAGAGGAATTAAGTCACCCCTAAATTCTTCCTCGCCTACCCTTACCCCACAGTCTCTATAACAACTGTTTCTAACTAGCTTTTCTCCTAAAGGGGTGTGAATTACAATTTCTTCCTCTAATGGTGACAGGTTTCTATCAACAATTGATGCAAATGTGGTGCTCACATAAGACCTATCTGAGCCAGAATCTATCAAAACATAAGCATCTTTATCAAATAAAGACATAGTACCTGTCACTGCTCCAGGTCGGACCTGTGCCTCATCTTCCGTCACAGCGAAAACTCTTGTCGAGGTACGAGTCTGTGGTCTCGAAGGTGGATGTACCGGGGTATTACTCTCCACACCGGACCGAATGGCCACTCCCTGTCTCAGTGGCAACCCAAAAGAATCTCTCCTCTGCATATCAGTGTGAGCTGGTGAAGATGATGCAACTACCGTGGCTCGTCCTAACCGTGGGCAATTACTCCTAATATGACCCGTCTGTCCACATTGGAAACATCTTGTTGGCCCTCTACATAGCCCACTATGATAATTCCCACAATTTTTGCATCGATCAGAACCTCCGAAACTCTTTCCAGAACCAGTCATAGCAGATCTGCTAAACCTCGAAGGTCTCTGTTGTGATGGTGGAAATGGAGGTCGAGGAGATGTCACAGAAACAGAAGTAGTACTCCTTGAGAAAATCAGACCACGTCTGAAGAGTAGTGGAACGAGACTTCACTGAATTCCACCAAGTACGAGCCCTCTTCTCTAATAATCTCGTAGCCACCATCAGTTTCATGTTGTCGTCTAATCTCATATCAGAGAGAGTCTCTGAAACCTGATTAATCCAGTCCTTTGCCATAGTGGCATCCAACTCACCCGTGAAAGACACACAACCGAGCTGTCTAGCCTCCTTTAGCTTCTTGGAAATGGATACATCCTGTACCGGTGGTGGAACTGAAGGAGTAACTGGTGGTACTATAGGTGGAACTTGACCAGTCGGAGCTCCACCAGCCATTGCGGTAAAGAAAGCTGCCAATGCCTGTGCTGCCTCAGTAGGCATGGTGGGAATACCCGTAGGTGGCGGAGGAGGTGGAGGATGTGGAGGACTATCGGCCTGCTTAGCAGCAGGTGCTGCCCGAATGGTAGACGCAGCCGATTCTTCCCCTACTGCATCTAGCTGACGACGTTGGGAACGACCTTTTCCCCTCCCAACCGATCTAGTGAGAGGTGGGCGTCCGCGTAGATGAGGCATAATAATCTATAAGAGAAAATGAGCAAGCTTAGGGAACCTTGGGCTCTATATGAAAATGCATGCATTCTATTCAACCTAACTTAACTTAATTTGAGGCCACACTGATATTGTCATTTTTTTAAAACCACTTTAAAACCAAAAACTCTTATCTTTAAAAGCAAAAGCTCTGATACCAATAGAATTGTCACGACCCGGAACCTCCCTCAGGCCCATGACAATCGCCGCAACGTCCCTGATTGACACTCATTATCCGGAATGCCAACCGGAACCCCGCAAGGCTTACATATCAGTTTCTTTTCTTGCCTGTGAGCAATCGTTGTTAAATATCGAGTTTTTAGAGAATATACACTATTTTAGATCAAAAACAATCAAAATAAAATTTTCGCCACACAGGGGTATTTTGGTCATTTTTTTCTCAAAAATTTCGAAACTGGCTAAAACGTAATATACAAGTACAAAACACATAATTCATACTCAAAATGAGTTTAAAAGTCTAAAATCTTCATTTAAAATGAAATTACGGTTATTTGAATATAATAAGAAAATAAAAGAAATATTAAGGAAAATATTCTATTTTCTTATAAAACAATATTTATAGAGTTATACGTGAATAATTTTTATAGCGTAAAAGCTAAATAAATTTATACATACTGAAATACAGTAAGCCAAAATATTTAATTTAATTTACAATAACAAGAGGGCCCCCGAATAAACAAAAGTAAAGAGGACTGTGAACCTATAGTTTGGAAAATGCAGATCCAATGGTAGTCCTCGATGAGATCAGCTATCTACAGTCTATACTGAACCTGAAATGGGTGGAAAAGAGGGTGGTGAGATTATAAAATCCCAATAAGTAAACAGACATTATCATAAATATCTAAAGGCGAGTAAAATGGAGGCAAGTTTAAATAACAAATTTCAACCCATTTCATAATGTTTTCAATTTATTTCTTAAATCATAAAATATTTGTAATTTACCAAAACAATTGTTAAGGCTTATGTCTTTTATTAAAACAAGGTTCAAGCCAAAACTAATCCTCGGGGATACCTTGGCCGAGGCATCTAACCGAGTCCGCCAAGGGTGTTAAAATATTCACACGTGAAACACATTTTTATTTTTAAAAACCAGTCGTTCCTTGGCGTTGGCCGAGTTACACATTCACGTGGGGGTTCGACGTGAAGTGAGCTCTAATACTAACCCAGGAGTTACCCTCCTCGCCTCTACAACCGGAGTAACTATATAACTGGGTTTACCGTGCCCCTCTAATAGGCAGTCCACGAAAACCCGTCACTGCAGTGACTAACCCACCAATTTTAATAAAATTTCGACAGTATAACATGGCTTTTATTTATTTATCCAGCCTGCATAGTAAAAACAACTTACATAAATTTCCCAATGCACTCACAGAATATAGCCACATATACTCATTTCTCATAAGCCATTCCTAGGAAAATATATATTTTTCAAGTCAATTTGCAGCCTCCAATTACTCAATTTCATAATCAATACAATATATTTTTATTTCTCACATTTATTCCTAAAACATCAAAAAATCTCGTTTTAATCTTGTTTTCATTTCATAAAATACATAAAGGGCATTTAAAAATAAACTCTAGATAATTTACAATAATAATAAGTTTACTCACCGTTTGTACAAACTAAAAGCTTTCTAAGCGCCCCGATCACTACTCGTCGGGTACGACTTCTTTGCCTTTTCCGGAAAGCTCTCCTCCTAGACACATTACAAAAATTTACACAATTCATCACATTGATGCTAAATCACTATATAATTAACTTAAATCCTATACTAATACATGGTATGAAATGCAATAGCCTAAAACGGCTTAAACGTGGTATTAACCTATTTTTGACACTTTGCCCGATAAATTGCTAACGCGCTCCATTTTAGCTCTAAATCATCCCATTCTCTCTCCAACATTTCTAACCATTAAATATCAGCCAATAACCTTCTAAAAACAACAAAATCAGCTCACTCCCTTCCTTGGAAAATTCGGCCAAAAATGGGACATTAACTCGGTTAATTTTCTATTTTGTTTTTCTATCACGTTTAATCGTTTTTCATCATTTTCTCTTCATTTTCCTTAGAATAAAATCAATTCATCATCATTGTACAGCATTGAGCATCCAGCCAAGAGTGGGTATTGTGAAAATTTAATGATTTCTTGCCCAATTTAATTTCTAAACACATTTAACTAACTAAAACTATCAATTTAACTAAAAATCAAAACCTAAAAATTTCAATTTCTCTCCCCTAGAATTTCGTCCAGGCCTTGATATCACTTTTTGATCTCTCTCCTCAAGCATGCTAAATGGAAATAAAGGTATAGGAAAGGTAGAAATCAAGCTAAAATCGAAAAATCTTACCGTTAGACGCGTAAACGGGCGAAAAACGTGAATTTTCCTTTGAATTTTCTTGTTTCTCTTTGGTTTTTCCTTTTTTCTTCCTTTCCTCTCTACTTCCTCTCTTGTTCTTCCTTATGGCCGGCCAGCACTTAAAATGGGTTTAAATGGGCTGACTTTTCATTAAAATAATATTATTTCATTTTTAAAAATGCCACGTGTCACTTTCCCATTGGCCCATTTTTAAAATTTCATCCATTTGTTTCCAAATTTTCACCATACACTTGTCTCACATATCCATAGCTAAGATAAAATTCTCAGACTTATCCAAAGTCTCGGTGGAGTAATTTTTGAAATTTACACTTTTGCCCCGTAAAAGTGAAAAATTACATTTTTGCCCAAAAAAACTGAAAAATTTCCCATAGACATATTTTTCATCCCTTATACTCATACCATTCTCCAATTTGTCAAATTTTATCTAAATTCTCTCAAAATCTCAAATTTTGTCCGCAAGTGGCAAAATTACGATTTCGCCCCTACACTCCAGAAATCACCAGAATTAAACTTTTTCACTTCCTATCATTAAATTATACTCCAAATAGTTAATCTTGGTCAAAAATTTCACTCCATGATCAAATTATTATCTTAGGTGACAAAATGACGATTTTACCCCTAAACATCCAAATTTCCAATTTTACCCCAAATGAACCCTCGAACTCCGAATAATCATTTTTAGTCATTCCTAGACTATAAATTATTAAATTTCATCTTACAATTCCTATTTGAACTAGTTCGAGGTTAAATAAATTCAAGTGTACCGTTAGGTACGATATCGGGTTTCGTCTTTTCTTAGGTGCTTTCCTAGCATAATAACATACTACTCAGTGCATGTATGTCATGATATGTATTTATAGGGTCGGGTTTTACATCACTTCACGCCAAACCACCACGTGAAGGGGAACTCAGCCAACGCCAAGGAACGGCTGTATTTTTCTCAAACTAAAATATATTTTAAGTGCATACAAAATTTTAATAGCCTTGGCGGACTCGGTTAGATGCCCTGTGCAAGGTATCACTGAGTATGAGTTTTGGCATGAGCCAAAGTTTTAAGAAATTCATAAGCCAAGTTGATTACTCGATTTTTATGGATTGATTTTATTTGGTTGAAATGAGTTGAAAGGTAATGAAATTACAGTATGATTATTTGTTTTAATTGTCTCTATTTACTCGACTTTAGATAGTTTAGATGGTATCTGTTTACTCACTGGGAATTTATAATCTCACCACCCTCATTTCCTCACATTTCAGGCTCGGGGAATTCCATAGTTAGCTTACTTTGACAAGGACCTTCATTTGGACTCGAATCGGTAAAAGCTGTAGGTTTCCAACTTTCGATGCATTTTGGTTAGATGTGGGCCCACGTGTCACTGTAAAAGAAATTTTATGCTTTGGTTATTTGCTTTATAGTATATATATGAATATAATTAACTTTTACGCTATAAGAATTATGTATCGATAGTTTTATGAAAATTATTTTACAAGAAAATAGTTTATTTTATTGAATATTTTTATTATATTCAAATGGTCAAATTTTCACTTCAAATGAACGTTTTAGATACTTAATTTTTTTTAAATCATTAAATATATATTTTCGGCTTACCAACTACATTTTTAGCAAGTTTCGAGGTTTTCGACAAAGATGACGAAAATGCCCCTGTGAGCCAAAAAAAACAATATGTTATGTTATGATTTGGAAATGATTTGTAATCCTTCGTATTTTGATTATTTGATAACTATTGCTCATCGGGGAAGTGCGAAAGCTGATACGATAGCCTTGCGAGGTTTCGATCGACATTCGAGGTGAAGAATGTTTGTCGAGGCTTCACGGCGGTTGTCACGGGCTCGATGGGGAGTTCTGGGTCGTGACATTCATAAACATTTGACTCATGCCATCAAATAGTACTCGATAACACCTTGATTAGAGGTGTACACTCGAGCCCGCCAAGGCTATTAAAAATTTCGTATACAAGTAAAACATATCTTTATTTCATTTTGAAACACAGCCGTTCCTTGGCGTTAGCGAAGTTCATCACCACGAGGTGGTTCGGCGTGACGTGAACTCTAACCATACCTCAAGAGATACCCTACGCGCCTCTCTGACCGATGTATGAATATAACCGGATTTCGTGCCCCTCTAATAGGTTGGTCCACAGAACCCGCTCATTGCAGCAAGCTAAACCCACCATACAATAAAATTTGCAATAGCATGACATGGCAATCATTTTATTTTATAGCCTCTCAAGGCAAATCAATAATTCATGCATTTTCAGCACATTTAGCAATTCAACAATTCATGCCAATATTGCCATAAGCCAATCAATTAAAACCATAAATTTACAGCATATCAAGTGGTCTCCAATTACTTTATTTTCAAAGCCATCATTCAATTTCAAGATAATTTATAAAATCATTTCATTTAAATACATTTTGTTTATAAAACCTAAAAATTAACCATTAAACTCATTTTCTATAGAATTCACAAAATCTAATAAAAAGACTACTTTAGATAATTAAAATGATGATAAGGTTACTCACTTCACAATAGCGGGATTTCTACGTCGCTATTGATTCGTACTCATATAATTATTCCTATTTGCCAGTCACCTATGTCGTTCGGCACGCTCCCATAACAAACTTTCCTAGCAACAATTTAAATCCAATATACTTAGTGCATCAATTCCACTTCTCTCTCTCATTCTATCATAAATCTACATTATTTCTCCTTATTTTTTTCAATATTTTACCATTCAACTTAACACTCTCAACCAAATTATGCATCTAAATTCCTCCGACGTCAATAATTCTTCACAACGAATCATTTAAAATTTCTTAACTTCATTCGAGCACTATTCGTAAATTTCACATTTTCTTCTTTACTTTAGTCCTATGACACCTCCTAATAAAATATTTAAATGTTTTATTAAAGTAATTTAAATTCAATTCATATCACCAAATAACCAATGTATAATTAAATAAAATGAGCTAGTCTCCAAACAGTCCAATTTCACAATAAACCATGGAGAAGAATAAAGCAATTTTACCAAATCAAGCTAGGTTAGCCCAAGTCTCCACCTTCTTTCTCTTTTGGACTTTTCTTCCTTTGTTGTTTTTGGTCTTTTTTCATGGACTTCTCCCATTTCTTTTTAATTGGGTCATACCCATTCTTTCCTTATTCGGCCATGTCCATTTGTATGCATATATATATATATATATATATATATATATATATATATATATATATATATATATCTTTTCTTTTCTCTTCTTTTCTTTTCTTTTCTTTTCTTTCTCTTTTTCTCTTCCTCTACTCTCCAGCCGACCAGCAGCTTCTTGCTTGTCTTTCTGTTTCCTTTCTCATGTACAAGAGCTGTCCACAATTTCCTCCTCTCTCTCCCTCTCACCGCCGGCCACAACTTTTTCTCTTTCAACCAAGAAATTTTCAGCAGCTGGAGCTGCTTATATCCACACAAAAATCGGCAATTAAGCTGCTCTATTTCTCCTCAAAATCAGCAGCTAAGTTGCTCTATTTTCCCTTCAAAAATCAGCAGCCAAAGCTACAAAGATTAGCAACCAAAACCATACCGTTCAGCCTTCAAAATCAGTAGCAAAAATTACACTTTTCAGCCTTCAAAATCAGCAATTAAAGCCTCAAAAATCAGCAGCCAAAGCTGCTCTTTCCTTCCTCTAAATCAGTTCTTTCCTCCTTCAAAATTTGCAGCAAAATCGCCCCCTCAACTCGGCTCTTTCTCCTCTCACTTTCTTTCTCAAGCTCAGCTTTCTCTTCTTTCTTTTTTTTCCCTCTCTCTCGACTACTTCTTTCTTCTTTCTTTCCTTTGTTCTTTTGTTTCTCTTTTATTCTCCCTCACAACCGACTTCTCTCTTCTTCTATGTCTTCTTCACTTTACTTTTTTTTTTGTCTCATGAATCTTCCAATTTGGCCAGCCCCCCCCCCCCCCCCCCCTTTTTTCTTTCCTTCTCCATTTTATTCCACATGGTCGGCCTCCCTCCATCAAACAAATCAAAGAGTCTTTTGACTCTTTTTATTGACCACATGGGCGGTTACCCATGTTGGTCTATCATTATCTATATATATATATATATTTATATACTATTATTATTTTGCTATATGTTCATTTTATTTCTTCCATTAATTCCACTACATAATCGTTCAATCTTTATATTTTAAATTCGATCCTTTTAATATGTCTAAAAAGTTCAATTTTCATCTATCTTCCTTCCTCTGTACGTGTACTACCAAATTATCAAAATTACACTTCCACGCGATATTACCATAATATTTAAATATTCACTTATTCGCGTTGGCTCAACTTAGTAAAACACGCGTATTTCACTTTCGACGTTCATCTCCAAAATTTTATTTGTATTTCTTCTCCCCCACTTGGATCAACCATATGATCCTACTTCATAACTGATTTTGATTTCGACATTCAGTTAAATATTAATATTTTAATATTATTTTTTTAATAAAATATTATTTTATTCGAAGAATTTCCTCTTGTTTCCTTGGTACCTAAAATACCTTATTATACCACAATTGACTTCCAAATCATCTTTTATCTCACAAATTCTCTTTCCATAAAAATATTATTATTTCCTCGCGTGTTGAATATTTTATCCTAAACTATTCCTTTCATCTTTCATCACTTTTAAGTATTCTAATTGACCTCAATTTGCATCCGATCAACTTTATTAATCACTGTTTCAAAATATGGGGTTTCACAACTTTCCCCACTTACACCTTCAGACTTAAGGAGAAAACCTACATTAACAGGCAATGGAGGTCCAAATTGGTTATTCTCGACATATAAATGAATTTCAGATCTATCATCCCATTTCTTGAACATTTCGATAACACTAGCACATCAAATCACCATTTCATTTTTTGCCATAATAGACACATTAATAGAGTTACTATGCTTAGAAACTTGACATATTAAATCTATCCAAGAAAACCTATCTACATCAACATCCTTAACAACTCTTTGTTTATCACCATAATGAAATATAAGCTTGTGCATCATTCCGCAACCTAAATTTACATACAATATTATAAAATTAAATAAAAAACTTTTATAGAGAAACACTTATTTAAAATAATAAACATAAATAAAAAATCAAAATAATTACATTTTTAGAGCCAAAATACAAAAGTTACAAGGCATAGCTAAACTAAAATATTAACATGTAGCAATGATCTAAACCCATCTCCAAGGAAAAAATAACCTTAAACTCGTTCTAAATTATGCTCTAGACCTCCTAAACATTGGAATGCAAGATTTAACAAATCAAAAAAAGACATTAGATTCTTACATTAATACATATTTCCATGAGTTATAAAGACACTAAAATTAAAAAATATTAGAGTGATCACATCAACAAAAATAATCAAAAGCAAAAACTATTAGTAAATTCCATATATATATATATATATATATATATATATATATATATATAAATTATCGACAGTAATTTGATTAGCCTTCTGAAGAATAATTCATATCACCTAAATAATTCATAACCTATTTTCCTGATTTGGCTAAATAATTCATATCACCTAAAACTTTTGAAGCATAGGCATATATGTTCCTTGAGTTCTTTGAGCTGGTCAAAAGACAACCAAACGGAGATCCATCACATATTTAGATGGAAAAATCAAATTGTTGATAGCCTTGCAAAGGATAATGTGCAACGACAAACTAATATCCTTAATGATTTTTATTCAAGGATATTGAAAGTTTTGTTATCTAGTATATAAGCAGGACTTAAAGTGTGTTTTGTGTTTCATGAGATGGTTGAGGTCTTGCCTGATGTCTTGTTTGTTTGGCTGAGGGTTTTTGTGTTTCCTTCCAAATAAAGGGCATCTTGGACTTCATCTGTCAGGTTTGGTTGGTGAGCATGTGTTCTTAAACTTTGATTCTACTTGATGAACTATCGATTGTGTACTGCTGGATGTAGAATTCTAGCATCTAGTGAGGGAAATACATTAGGTGTCCTATTGCAATGAGTTTGATGATTATACTGATATGTTTTTATGTATAGATTTTGTGTACAAATATTAAGATGAGGTTATAGATTAATGCTACTGCTGCTTTGTTTATTTTGTACTCTAAGGCCTTGATTTTTTATTGTTATGAGAAATGTCCATAACAATCCAAAGTCAGGTGTTGCTTTTGTATTTGCTCTAAGGAACATTTTATTCCTTGTTTCAATAATGAAATGCTCAACTTTCAAAAAAAAAAAGACAACTAAGCAACAAGGTAGTGTGTCATGACTCGGAACTCTCATCGAGCCCCTAACAATCGCCGCGATGTCCAAATAGGCACTCATTACCCGAAATGCCGATCAAAACCTCGTAAGGCTTAGCATCAGCTTTCGCATCTCCCTAGTGAGCAACAGTTATTAAATCTCGCATTTCAAGAAATCATAAGTCGTTTCCAAATCAAAACAATATAATATTATTTTTTAGCTCACAAGGGCATTTTCGTCATTTTTCTTCAATAATATCGAAATCCGCTAAAAACATGGTGTGTGGGTGAAAAACACATGTTTCATAATTAAAAAGAAATTTAGATGTCTAAAATAATTATTTGAAATGAAATTATAATTGTTTGAATAAAATAATATTTATAGAGAAATCCGTAATTAATTTCTATAGTGTAAAAGCAAAATATATTCATACGTACTTTAAAGCAGATAATTGAAGTATAAAATTACTTTTACAGTGACACGTGGGCCCCTAACTAAACCAATAAGGTGCAAGTCTATGAACCTACAAATTTGTCGATGCAAGGCTAACTGAAGTCCTTGATGCAATCGGCTATCTAGCGACTATCCCGAGCCTGAAATGTGGGGAATTGAGGGTGTTGAGATTATAAAATCCCAGTGAGTAAACAAATACCATCTAAACCATCTAAAGTCGAGTAAATGGAGACAAGTAAGATATTCTATTCCAGTATGTTTTTCATAACATCAATAATCAATTTACTCAAATAATCAACTTGGCTTATGTATTTCACAAAACTTGGCTCCTACCAAAATCATTCCCGAGGATGCCTTGGCCTAGGCATCTGATCGAGACAGCCAAGGCTATTCAGTGTAGTACACACATGAACATATCTTTACATTTGAAAATCTAGCCATGCCTTGGCATTGGCTAAGTCTCACTCTCACGCGGTGGTCCACGTGAAGTGCACTCAAATCTTTACCTCTAGAGACACCCTCCACACGACTCTCCGATCGAGGTAAGGTATATCTGATTCTATGCCCCCTCTCTTAGGTTGGTCCACAGAACCTCCACTGCAGGAATTATGAATTATTTTATCTACCACCTGATTTATAAAATCTTTATCTGCATGACATGGCAATTTATCGCAACCTAACCTCTCAAGGCTGAATACACAGTACAAATAATTCTAACACCAAAAATCAGTTTAGCCATTCATGCTCATATATTGTTATAAGCCATTCAATTTAAAACCACAAATTTACAACACATCAAGTGGTCTCCAATTACTCTATTTTCAAAACCATAATTCAATTTCAAGACAATTTATAAAATCATTTTATTTAAACACATTTTACTTATAAAACATAAGGATTTACCATTTAACTCATTTTCCATAAAATCACAAAATCGGATAAAAACCACTCTAGATAATTAAGATGATAGTAAGGTTACTCACAGTATCAAGAGTAGAAATACTCCTAGTCTCGATCTTTGGTGTAATCTCTTTATCCTTATTGAATAGCTCACCACCTATACATCACACATAACACAAAATTCAATAATTTGTGTCAATTTGTCATAAACTATTTCAGGCCCTCTAAATCTAAATGAATGCATGGAGTGATTGGTCAACCGCTTAAACGCGATGTTGACCTAATTCGGCCTATCACTCGATTAAATTACTAACGTGTCCAATTTAATCCCAAATTACTCCATTTCTTTTCTAATACCTCAATTCACCAAATATTACTCAAATAACACCAATGTCAGCATCAAAACGCTCCCATTTCTTCATGGAAAAATTCGGCCATTACAGTGCACTAACACCATGATTTTTCCTACTTAATTTTCTCACCATTATTCATCATTTTCTAAGCCATTTCTCTTGAAATAATAACAATCCATCACCCACACACATCAAGGAAGATTCGGCCAATGAAGATTCGTGGGGAAAATGGATTCTTTTCTTGTTGTTTTGCTTCTAAATATGCTAAACTAACCTTAATCACTAACATAACTTAAAATCAAACAATTCCAACATCATTTCTCTCACCATACCCATTCGGCCTACCACTTATTCACTATGAAATCATGCTTCTCAACCATAGAAATAAGAAAATAAAGCATGGGTATTGTAAATCTCAAATAAAAATAAAGAATTTTCACTTTACCTTGCTTAATTCCTTGGATTTTCACACTTTCTCTTGAATTTTCCTTGGCTAAGGTTTGTTTTCCTTATTTTCTTTCTTTCCTCTCTTGTTTTCTTGCTTGGCCGACCGTTATGGTGAGAATGGGTTGATTCTATGCTGATTTTTATAGCTTAATAATAAGATAATAAAGCTTGACACATGGCACTTTGTGATTGGTCCACACTTTAAATATTTATCTTTTAATTCTTTAATTCTCCACCACACATTTTCTCATATTTATCCATTTCTATGATGAATAAAATCCCTTGGTCTTGACAAGTGTCGGGGGTGAAAATTTATCGATTTGCCCCGAGGTGGCAAAATTACCATTTTACCCCTAGATAGTGAAAATTCTAGTTTGACTCCGGATTGATCCTCGAACTCCGAATCACCATTTTAAGTCATTCCTGAACTGTAAATTTTGAATTTCACCTTAAAATCCCTATTTGACCTAGTTCGAGGCTTAGATCAACTTTATTGTATCTCTAGGTACAGTACCGACTTTTATCGATTTTTCGGTGCTCTCCTAGTATGTAAACATTCTATCCATCACATGTATGTCATGACAAGTATTTTATAAGGTCGAGCTTTACATAGTGAATGCTGAAATGCTTTAAATTGTTGTGGATACTTTTTGGTGCTATTGAATGGAATAGGTATATGTTGAAATAGGTCTATGTAAGGGGTGTAATTATAAAGGACATGCTGCTAGTTTTTGCTCAACTTAGAATTGGCTCATAATTTTGAAAAGTATGCCCATGTCTTGACTATGTGCATAAACCTAAAAATTATGTTTATGTAGTTTAGTCAATGATGATACTTTGTCACTTCAAGAATTAATGAAATTCTCTTTAACTTTAAAAAAACAAGGCAATTAATGACGTTAAGATCATTATTATGGACATAAGTTCCTTTGGCAGCAACATAAAGTTGAGCCATATAGGCAGGTTGTTTCTTCTTAAGATCAGTTGGAACATAAACTAGACAAAGTGGGGTAGCCACAAGGCCTACAATGGAAACAAAGGCATGAATGGAGATAACCACAGTCAAAGAATAATTGTGTCAATTAAGCAAATGGCAAAGCCAATAGTTGTTCAATGCAGGAAACAAACTCTAGAATGGGATTTTTGGATGCGGTAGTTTGTATCACTTTGATATTTAATAAAATTCAATAATTCACAAAAAAGAAAAAAAAACCTAAAATTTTTTATATATAGTAAAGTCAACACTTTTTTACATCACCTTAAACCTTAGTTCCAAAAAACAAATTTTAGACAAAATTTTTTTAACAAAATTAGTAATCACGAGTAAGAAATTCATCTCTTAACCCAACACCATCAAATTTAAAATATCCATCATTGAACAAAAGATTTACTTTTAATTCATTCCTTTCAATAATAAAAACATTCTTAAACTGTTGGAGAAATAAAGAGTGTGATGACAATAGACTTTACCTTAAGAAAGATATGCACGGTTTTCAGAGTAAATATAGCTTCAAATTTCTAGGGCTTTAAAATCAAAATTCTTTTAGGGTTTTTTTTATTAAGGTTTTTGAGAGAACGATAAGTAGTTTTTTTAAAAAAAGAGAATATGTTTAAATTGTAAAATTAACATAAAGGGTACTTATGTCTTAAAATATTTATGCAGTATTGGGTATAATTTTTTTTAACTATTGACTAACGGTGTTAACAGTCAAGAAACCAAAAACATCATTTTGAAACAAGAAAGACCAAAGTATTCTTTTGAAGTGTTTTAAGAGGTTTTTTGGATTTTACTTATTTGATTCATTGAATCCTTATTAGTTTTAGATTATAATTTATATTTATTACCAACATGTTTAGAATCTAATGGATCACACACATTAAAAAATGACAAGTTATAATGTAAAATCATGTAATTAAGTTGGACTTATTGCAAAGAAATTTAGACTTCAAAGGATTTAATTGAAAAAATTCAATTAAGTCAAGGTAATTTGTAATTGACATAAATGTTATGTTAGGGCTAAGTTGCCAATGAATATATACTTATGTTGCACTTAGGAGTAATAACCACATCTAAGAACACTTGAAAGGCAAACAAATGAAGAGCGAAGAGAGGGAAAAGGGTTTGACTTGGAAGGAAACCTTGGAAATTGATTTTCATCTTTTTTCTTCGAACATTGCCATTGGATACCAATTCATGGGTATTGGTGGCTTGTGAACTTCTTCCACGTTTTCTTGTATTTTCAAGCATCCTCCTTAGAGAAGAAAGAAACAAAGAGTTCCTCTACGTAGTTAGCATTAGATTTTGCAGCAAAAGGAAACCCTAATCATCTTTGGTATCATTCATTTGAGCATCTTGAATGGATCACCATTAAATGCTTGAGGTTTGCAACAACCTAAGCGTGGTGGGAGAAGTCTTTGAACCAGAAATCATTGTGTGAGTCTTGATTTTAACATCAAATGCACAAAGGTAAAACCCCGTTTTTTCTCAAATAGTTAAGATAATTTATATTAAACAAACAAATCATGATCTTGCTTGAGGAAAAAGTTTTAATTTTTTGTTACATTTATAATTCGATTACGTAGTTTTTCTCAACATTTGGAACGACTCTCCTTTTCTAACCTCGTAGATCCATTTTCGAATGATCATAACTTTCTCTTCTAATCTTAAAGTTAAGTAATCTTTCCTTTTATTGGAAAGCTAGAAAGTTTACTTTCAAATGAAATTTGTATCACTAAAAAATTTTAAATGGTTTTCTATAAATGCAATATATATAAGATTTTATTAAATGTTCTATATTTTAATCATATCTTGTCGAATACTTATTATTTTTGAGCTTTTATACATATATTAAAAGAAAAATATTTGAATGCTTTTTTCAACCATAAAAATTTTGTCAAATAATTAATTACAATTGAAAAGTAATAAAACTATGAATTATGCAACCGTGTATGATTGAAATATAAATTCTCTAAAATTACTTTTCAAGTAACTTTAATGCATGATTTTGATTTCAGTTCCAATATTCTCATGATTTCTAAGGTCCAAATACAATTTTAAACTTTTCAAATAATTTTCATAGTCTTTAAAATTATATGTACCCTTTTATTAAGGGTTTCAAATTTAATGCATACACTGGTAGCATCCAAAGGAAATCAAGTAGAGAAGGGAGAAAAGGAGAGCATCAAAAGAGTGAAGGGCGAAGAGAGGAGAGAAGGAAGGAATTTATAAAGAGTCGCAATTGCGTATGACTTTAGTTGCTAGATCAGCAAAAGACCAGCCAATGATGGCAAGGTAGAGGTGGGAAAAGAGAAGAAAATTAATTGAAATAAAGAGAGAGAAAAAAGAAAACTGTTAAAAAAAACGGTTGATTTGTTTATTGGTAGATTAAGTTTTTTAATGTTCACATAGCTTAATGAAAAAAAAATTTCCTAACATTCATATGTGCCATACATTGGTTTTTACATTGTCACCCATCGGTTCATAATTTTGCAACATATTTCTATTATCACAAGCAATTTACATTTATCATAATTCTCAACATTTGTTCATATTAGCTATAACCATGTGTTACGAGTCTACAGTTTTAACTCAAAAGACCTATATGATAAGTAAAGAAAGGTCCTTATTTATAAACCCAAGACCTACTTTATCTCTTACCGACATGAGATCCATAACATTGCACCTAAAAACTCCAACCATTAAAGTTTGCCATTATAATAAAAAATGGTCATGCACAAACCAAATTAAGACACAATAAGTTCTTGTAGTTCCAAGTCATTGCGCCCCCTTGAACTTTGCCCAACTTTGATTTCATGTGACATTCAAGATTACTATTATAGTATGTTTGGTTACAAAGAATGGCATAACCATTCCTCCTTTATTTCCTCTCTATTCTTATATTTTTGTTTAGTTCTATTTTGAATACGTAAATGACTATTCTCAATGAATGACAATTTTTTTAAAACACAAAATAGCTAATAACAACTTCTTTTGGTATTAGCTATTATGATGGGTTGGAATAAACTAAAAATTTTTTTGGATAAAAATACCCTTAAATATTTTGTAAAATTATTAAAAATTAAAATTTATTAATATCTTAAATAAATTATAAAAAATTAATATTTTATAAATTACTAAAAAACTATTATTAATAAATTATAATGAAACTATTAATAATATATTAAAAATTTTACTAATATTTTACTTATAAATTATTATTATTGTAGTGAAATTATAAAAAAAATGTTTTTTATTTATAAATTAGACAATTATAGAAATAAATTGATAATTATAAATTATTATCATTTTAGATAAATTATAAAAAAATTAATAGTTTAAACTAAAAAATTGTAAAAATGAATTATTAATACATTTTTATTAAAAATTATTACCATTTTAATTATATATTATTAATATTTTCAAAAAATAAAAATAGAGAAAAAGAAAATAAAATAAAAATTAGTAATCAAATACAAATTTTAATGAAAAAATATTAATCTTTTTTAAAAATTATCAAAAAATTAAAATTTCATATTAAAAATCATAAATTATAAAAAATATATATATTTTCTTTTTATCATTTTTTTATTTCAAAATTATTTTTGCAATCCAAATATTGGAATATATCAAAATGTAAACTTCATTCCTTAAACCAAACAGTATAGTAACTATTCTTAGCTTATTTTATTTTTATGAAATAATTATTCTATTCACACTCTATTACATATTACATTTCGCAAACAAAAAGCACCATTAAAGTCCATTACAATTGATGTAAGAAAATTATATTTTGGGTAAAATATCCTCGCCTGTTATGTTTTGACCATAATTCCATACGGATGCATTAATATTTGAATGGACACTCCACCCTAAAAAAATATATTTCGCTGGACATATAAGTCCAACAGTTAATGTTTCCGTTAATTTGATGATATGATAATATTTCACAGATAATTTTACTCTTCATTAATTTTAAAAATTACCACATTATATAAATTATAATTTTTCATTTTAAAAATTTTTTTCTCTCTTATTAAAAAAAAATCTCTATCTTACCTCTCGTCGACCAGTCATCCCACAACTAGATCTGATCGTGAAATGCTAGATTCGACTAAATCTCCCTTAGGGGAGCGTGATTTGGGTGCGATCCCCTGGGAGAGCACCATCGGTCGATATGAGAAAAGAGAAAATAGTGAAAAGGACAAGAGAAAAAAAAGCAAAGTATTTTAAACATTTTATGTTTGCCCATCAAGATCGTTTACACATTTGGGGTAAATTGTTCATTTCTAATACTAATAAACTAACGTGAAATTATAACTAAAACTTAAAAATGTCAAAGCATTTTACCTTTATATTTTATATCTTTCCACACTTATTTAGATGAATTAATTTCTATAAGTACTTTACCTCTGAAAAATAAATTTCTTGAAAAGTGATAACAAAGCTTTGCGGTTAAATGGTATAAAAGTATAATCAGAGCTTGCTAAACATAAATGTATGGACCCAGTTCCACCACAACTCGTAGGGGCCCTTTGAAAGCCCAATTGTTATACTTTTATTTTATGACCGAAAAATGGGAAGAAAGCGACTTCCAGTTTTCGGCTTGAGGTTTTTAGGGTTTAAGCAGTGAGAACAGACAGTCGCTGGTTGCTGCACCATTTCTTGTTTGCTTTTTAGGGTTTTGGGTTTTAAAGAGTTTTTCACCATTTCTTCTTTGCTTCACCATGTGGGCATTACGCCGAGTTGCTAATCCTCTCAAGTACCTTCCTCTCTTGCTCTCATTTGTTTTATATATTATGTCTGCATTTCATTTTCTTTAATCCGCGGATCCTTCCATGTTTGTTTACCGAGAAAATTCCAAGGAAGAAAAGAAGGAAAGGGGAATGGAAATGTTGGGTTTCATGACATATACTATATGTTTTATTTGCTAGAAATGAATTAACTTAAAGTGCACACAACCCGCCCGCCCATTTGCTTCTCTGTTAATCTAATGCGTATTTCTTATCTTTGTTTTGTTAGAATGCTCTTACTTCCGTGGCTATTGCTTCCAAAGCTAAACTGCCTCTGCCACAGACTGACATGAAACATGCTTATTCTCGGCGTTTAGAAAATTGCTGAAACTGCTTGATGTCTGAGATGGCCCTAATTTTTTATTACCAGTTGGACACTCTGAATTAGACTGCATTTTCTGTCACTATATTGAGTTCAAAAGTAACTAGAAACCAAATAGATGTTTTTCTATTTTGTTTTAGGGTCTTGCTTTTATTTAATTGTGCATTTAATTGAATATCAACAAAAAGTTTCACCAATGGTCATTCTCTTTTCGTTTCTTTCTGTTTATATTAAGCTTTGAATTCAAAAAAAAGTTTCTGTTTTTTCTTTTTCTTTTTTTTTTTTTTTGATTGATGCCTTTTGGTTTGAATTAGTTACCCATGAATTTTGGCCTGGTTTGCAGGGATAGAAGGATTAGCATTCAAGCTTCTTATGCTGCTTCTGCTAAATTACAGATTTCAAGTAACTACATAGACGGAAAGGCTGTTATTTTCGAGTCTTCTCAAACAATATCTGATAAACGTCCATCTTTGTTGAGATTTTACCATTCAAGACATGCTTCCTGTAATTTCTCTGTTGGGAGGTGTGGCCTTTCTTCCCAAGCTGGTGCAGAAAGCAGTGGGGAGGAAGATGAATTGGAAGATGGCTTTTCTGAACTTGAAACACCTGCTACTGCTGAGAAGAAAGAAAATTGCAGTGCTCAGGACAAAGCTGAAGATGGATTGATTTCTGATCCAGAATTATCTGGTGATGAGGAAGATATTGAAGAAACTGCTAAAAATGAACTGGAATTGTCAGAGGATGAGACTGATCTTAGTGACAAAAAGTCGTCCACTAGAAGGATTGTCTCAGAACTGTTCAAAGCTGTTATCGCTGCTCCAGGTCTTTCTGTTCATAAGGTTCTTGATAAGTGGCTTGAGGAAGGAAAAGCTTTTAACAGAACTGAGATTTCAGTAGCCATGCTCAATCTTCGCAAGCGTCGAATGTATGGAAGAGCATTGCAGGTAATTTGATTTATCATTGCATCATCTTGGGGATTTATTTATCAGTAACTAATAGGGCTCTGTAGTCACCCTGTTGAATATCAAATTAACTTTTCTGCATGTAGGTGTTGAGCCAATTGTGATTTTAAAATTTTGGTAATTTTCTCCATTACAAATTATCTAAATAAATTTTTATAAAAAAAAATAAATAAATTGTATAGCTTTTTCATGTTACTTCTTGTGTAATGTGTAAGCTTCTTACACTCTTCCTGTACTACTGTAGTATATACCTAAATATGATTTAGGAAAAGCTGCTTCATATGTTTAACTCTAATGTTTTATTTTAAGGTTCTTCTATATTTTTATTTTGTTGGAAGGACCTTTTATGTATCAGAAAATACAGCTTAGAACTCCACTTGTCATTCCATTGAAGTGGAACTAGGATTTATGAGCTTTTCCTGGTTTTATCTGTTTTTCCTTTTCTTCAATATAGCAAGGAACATAACTTTTTACTTGTTATTCTTCTAATTTCTACAAGTCTAGTTTGTAACGATAAGTAATTATTACTTGATTATCTAAAGTTCCATGGTATTAAGTTAAATAGTAAAGCATAAAAAATGAATTCTGTGTCAGAAGATGAGCTGAAGAAAACATCAATATATGGAAGCAATCATCAGCTTTTGTAAGTATAAAAACTAAACAACTATTTGCTATATGTGTTAGATGCCATGGGCATATAAAATTTCTTGCTTGGATGTTTGTGACATGACATGAATATGATCTATTTCATTTAAAATATAAATTTGTGGAAGCCTTTACTCACCTTTCTTTTTGATGCAATATTGCATGAGTAGATTGAACTAACTTCAATTTTTTTTTACCCTTCCTCTTAACCGATTGCTTGTCTGGAGTATGCAATAGTATATTTCTGTGTCAAAAGAATGCTCATTTTGCATCATCAATCATGTCTTAATGATTTGTTCATCAATCTTTTGCTATCAATTAAAAGGTGTAATTGATGTTCTTGCAAGTTGCAACAATCTGACATTCTTATGATGCCAAGCCTCTGATCATTGTTGTGATTAAAAATTTGGTTGCACAAATTTGGCACCAAAAGTTCTGAAAAATTGTGCCATTTATATTTGTTATTTCTCCTGGAAAGTAGTACACCTCTATTTTTCCTTTGAATAGGAGGCAGTTGGATACCCTATTAAAAGAAAAGTCTTTCTTCAGTTTTTGCACTTTGCTTGTTGTTACCTGAAGGCTCAAAAAGTATTTAGTCTAGTGCAACTTCCTTTAACTTGTGTTTGGCTTCTAATTTTTACACTGCGTAGCGCAGGCTGCAAAAATGTCAACTGTGTAAATAGTATGAATTTTCTAGGTAAGTTGATGAAATATCACTGATTGTAGAATATCAACACCCTGTTTTAGGTACCTTTGGCATTCATCCATTTTGTTGGATTCGTTGTTTTGCCTTTAAATGCCTGAAGTGAAATTATATTCTATTATGTATGACTTTGGGTTATGAAAGTTGTAGGTTTGACTTAATTGCAATTTGTTCTGTCCTTTTCATTTGCTTACAATTTGACGGTTTGCAGCTCTCTGAGTGGCTGGAGGCAAATAAGCAGCTTGACTTCACTGAGAGAGATTATGCTTCTCGTCTTGATTTGATTGCCAAAGTGCGTGGTCTCCTAAAGGCTGAAATGTACATTGAGAAGATCCCAAAATCTTTCAGAGGAGAGGTAATCTACCGAACACTGCTGGCTAACTGTGTTGTTGCTAACAATGTGAAGAAAGCAGAAGAGGTCTTTAACAAAATGAGGGACCTAGAACTCCCAATTACTTCATTTTCTTGCAACCAGCTGTTGCTCCTCTACAAGAGGCTTGACAAGAAGAAAATAGCTGATGTATTGTTATTAATGGAGAAAGAAAATGTCAAGCCTTCACTCTTCACTTACAAAATCTTAATTGACACCAAAGGTTTATCCAATGACATAACTGGGATGGATCAAATTGTTGAGACAATGAAGGCTGAAGGTGTTGAGCCAGACATCCACACACAATCCATTCTGGCTAAGCACTATGTGTCTGGGGGGCTTACAGAAAAAGCTGTGGAGGTTTTAAAGGGGATGGAAGGGGACAACATAAAAGAGAATCGTTGGGCTTGCCGGTTTTTGCTTCCTCTATATGCAGATCTTGGAAAGGCTGTTGAAGTGGAAAGAGTTTGGAAGGTCTGTGAATCGAATCCCCGCCTTGAAGAGTACATGGCTGCTATTGAAGCTTGGGGCAAGTTAAATAAAATTGAAGAGGCAGAGGCAGTTTTTGAAATGATGTTAAAAACCTGGAAGAAGCTTCCTGCAAGGTATTATGCCTCGCTCTTGAAGGTGTATTCAAACCATAAGATGCTGCAAAAAGGGAAGGATCTTGTAAAACGTATGGCGGATGATGGGTGCCAGATTGGCCCATTGACCTGGGATGCTCTTGTGAAGCTTTATGTGGAGGCAGGGGAAGTGGAAAAGGCAGACTCAATCTTGCAGAAGGCATGCCAGCAGAACCAGGTTAAGCCAATGTTTAGTTCCTTCATGGCTGTTATGGAGCAGTATTCTAAGAGAGGTGATATTCATAATTCTGAAAAAATGTTCCATAGAATGAGACAGGCTGGATATATGGCTCGACTACGTCAGTTCCAATCTCTAGTCCAAGCATATGTAAATGCCAAAGCTCCAGCTTATGGGATCAGGGAGAGAATGAAAGCTGATAATATATTCCCAAATAAGGCATTAGCAACACAACTGGCTCAAGTTGATGCATTCAGGAAGAATGCAGCATCTGATTTGCTTGATTAAGGATTTCAGGTGTTCATTCTGGTATCCGTTTGATGGCAACCTCTAATGCTATGCACAGTTATTGTCTGTTATATGTAAGTCAAATTTTGGTTTTACCATCTGGACATTCTGCCTATTCCATAGGAAAATTTAAGAAATATGCTGTTAATGTTTCTTTTTTATGTGCTCTGATTGTAGCTGTTAGTTTCTGAAATATTGGTAACCCTTAGTAGGAGTTTGAGCTTCCTTGAGGGGTAATTTTGGTGCATGCTGGGTGTGGAAGATATGAGAGGGTACCAGTGGTCTTCTCGCATATCTTGTAATATCAAATGTTCTTAATCTGAATTTTCTTGTTCTTGGTCACCACAACTTATTTGCTCTTATCAACTACCTTTGATTAATTTGGTTTGTCTTCTCTTCACTTTGAATGTGATACTCAAATTTGGTACTTAAAAATAAAATGTTCATAATTAAGTATTTGAATTATTCTTCCATGTATCAATTTGCACTTTTTTTAAAAAATGTGTGACATGTTCAAACACAATTAAATTAAATATGCATCATGTGTTTAAAATAAGTTGAGTTTTTTTTTTTTTTTCAAATCACAAAGGGAAGAGAGAAAGCAAGAGGGTGAGAAGGAAGAAGGGAGGAGGAAGGGAAGAGATCTTCGTCGGCCCTTTTCTCCTCCCTTCTCTCTCTCTTTTGCTTTCTTTTCCTTCCTCCCTTTCTCTGATTTTCGTCTCATCTTTTCTTTTCTTGCCCTCTTCTATAGAGATGGCAATGGTACTCTTTAATCGGGCACCCGCAAGTATTCAATCAAATTATATAAAATTTGGGTATTTTATATTCAAATTTGGGTATCTTATATTCGAATTTGAGATGGATTCAAATAGTAATTTTACTACTTATCTCTGATTTTGGGTACCTGACCCAGTTTAAATTAAAAGTCTTGCCAATTTAACTAAACCCATTTTTTGATATTATATGAAAAGGAATTATGCTTATTTTTCTCACTTAATTAAAGATATATATTTGTTTTGTTCTTATCTCTAATCATAAATGTGTATTTAAGGAGTAGTTTTAGGATATTAGGATATGGAATCGAGTAATATTTTTAAATTTTATTTGAGTAATTATAAAGTTCAAGTACTTTATAATTTAATAAAATTTAAATTTAAATACTCAAAAAATAATAAGTACTCTACCTGTTGACATCCTTACTTTCATCCTTCCCTTTCTTTCCTCTTCCTAGTTTCCTTGTCATCTTCTTTAATTTTTTTTTTTTAAAAAAATTCTGAGGTTTTTTTTATCTTTTTACTTAATCTTGGATTTTTTAGTTTTGTTTTTTCTGATTTTTATTCAAAAATTAAAAAAATTAGGAAAAAAATTAAAAATGAAAGAGAAAAAATGACATGACCTTTTTTAAACACATGGCAATTTCTATCACTAATTTCTTAAGGAATTAACCAAATGTGCCAAATTGTTGAACGAAAACATACTTCGAATACTTAATTACGAATTTTTTTTCTTCTTCAAATATTAAATAAAAAATTTCATTAGAATTTAAATATGAAATATTTAATTAGCCTTATTTTTCTCCCTGGAGTCATTTTCAACACAGTTTAAGTAGAGTGCAAAATTTGTATATGGCATCAGAAGAATCTGATAAGATTCCAAAATATTCAAGTGGCCAATTTGGGGACAAAAGCCTAACTTCAAAATTGCAATAAAAAAACAAATAACTATTTTGGCAAATATGTAGGTTGCAAGTTTGAACAAGATATCAAAGTCGCTCATGGAATTTTGATGAATCTTGCACGCAAATATGCCTACATTCACCACAAGTAAAGCTACTCAATTAATTTCACAGTCAAATTCAATTAGTATTTGTTTGTCTCCGAGTCAGCACCCATGCTTAAGAATATTATGCTACTTTGGGGTTGGTTGGAATGCATGCATTGAACAAGATTTTGGGATGGGAGAGAGAGCTAGTAATTAAAGCTAATTAGTTTTAGAGGTAAAACCCAATTTGTTCTTTATTTATTTTTATTTTTTTGAAAAGCAAAACTCAATTTGTTCTTGTCCCTAAAGAAACACCAATGATTAAAAATTCATTTGATATTCCAACTTAAAGTTCTCGAGTTTCGATCTATTGATAGCTTAGAAAGTATTAATAGACACTGCTCCTAACAATTTCTTAAGAACTTTTTTTTTCATAAGTATTTTTATTAATTTTAATCGATGAGTTTTGAGATTTTGTTGTATTTAAAACGATGACGGATTTGAAGAAAGTGTTCTACACCTTCAAAGCTAAACTAATTTTTCACTTACTTCTTGTTTTACTTATTTTTAAATTTTTAATATAATGACGCACGAAAAGAGAGATAATTATTAAATAGAAGAAAGATTTCGAGTTCTAAGTCTTAAAAAAAAACCATTTATGAGATAAAAGGATCCTTGAGATCAGACATACCAACGATCTCTTTTTTTTTTTTTTTTTGTCATTTTAACCGGAGATCATACATATCAAAAACAAAACATATTCACGATAGGTTGAAGTGTTCACGTTATTATGACTTGAATGATCAACAAATGAATGTGTCCACTATCAGGCCTACATGCATTACTCAGCACAACATACATAAACATAGTCACATTCATCCAACCAAAGAATCATCATGCCATCCTTGGAAGATTCAAGCCCACCACACTAAAACAATAATTCACGTGCATGTGTCTTGTCCTGGTCTTTGACTCATTGGTCCTACCTACTTTCCAAAACTGCAAGGATGAAATGTTTTAGAGATAAGAGAGAATGATCATCTTAGAAGGAGCTTTATATATATTATCTCTTAAAAGTGATGAACATTGCTAAAGCAAAACCCTAAATAGTTGTTTATCCAAAAAAACCCCCAAATGATAACATCAGGGGCGTGACGGAGTTAACTAATTTTTATTGAGGGAGTCAAAGGTTAAGAAGAATAAAAGTTAAAAATTTTTAAAGTTAATATATTAAACTTAACTATTAATAATAAAAAAATTTATAATAGATAATAATTTTATATAACATGTAAATCAAAAGAAATAAAAAGAAAAAAAATTATAATAGTGTTTTAGGAAAGTTTTGTTCAACGATGGTAATATTTTTTTAATATAAATAAATAAATTATTTGTAAGAAACTTATCATCCATTTTGTTTTGAAATCTTGTCTTTTTCAATATAAACGACTAAAAAATTAATGTTGTCAACATCTAATATTTTTATTTTATTATATTTAAGTTTGTAATACTAAATATTAAACTATAATGCATAAACTATAAATAGTTAAATACGATATACAGAATTAATAATTTCTTCTGATACTCAAAATAATTTTCTTTCAACTAAATATAAAACATAAAGCACATTAAAAACATATACTCAAGATAATTTTTTTCTTATATAATTAGGATTAATAAAAAGTAACATATTAGTGAAAATTTGGACAACAACCAATAATGCAATACTAGAATTTATATTTGAGAATTATATATATAATAATTTTTTAATTTTTAAAAATTAAAATCATTAAAAATAAAATTCACATAACAATAAAAAGAAACCATGACAAGTAGAAGATATAACCTATATAACAAAAAAAAAAAAAAGAATGCGGTTGATGATTCATAGAAATTTAAAAAAGAAAATCTATAAAAACTTAAAATATATGAGCAAATAGAATATAATTGAAAAAAAATAAATAATAATAATAATAATATAAATAAAAAAAATTAAATAAAAACTTTACTTTTTTATAATTTCACAATACAAGTATAAACAAAAAAGAAAAAGATCAATGGAGAAACTTAAAAAATTTTAAAAAATTAAAAATTTGAGTAAAATTGAATGAGCTTTTAAGATCATTTTATTATTTTTTAATTATATTAATTATTTAATAACAAATTATTTGGAAAAATCATTAAAAATATATAATATATAAAAAATTTCAAAAAATTTGGAGGCCATGGCCCCCCCATTACAAAGGGACGCTCCGCCCCTGGATAACATGGCCTGCTCCACTTGAAACCAAGCTTCACCTTTTTTTTAAAAAAAAAAAATCAATATAATCATAATATTTTACATTTTTTTAAGGACATCGAACTTTTACAATTTGACATATCAACAAAATGATTATAAACTTTTATGCTATCAATAGATGGTGTTCATATTAAATTTTTTTATGTAATTAAAGTGTGAATTATATTATTTATTTTTTGTATTTTATTAAACGCAAACTAAGTTAATTTGATCTGGATAATGAGATAATATTATAATTCACATAAGATGCAATAAAATGGGTTACACAACTTACACTCCAATATTCCATGCGGGCTTGTGTTAAAAATTTACATTCTATGATTGCTAGGATTAAGGATTCACTATATAAAGGAAATGCTAAGTCTCCTCGTCCGACACATTAAATTTCTTACGCATTGAAGAATTTAGAAAATGAGAACAAGGTCCTAGTACATTAATAATGACTAAGTTTGGTTGGGAGGAATGACTTTATAGTATTTTATTACCCTATTTATTTTGTTAAGTGCACTATTTAAAAATTAGTCACCGTTTTTGTCAATAACAATATGGCACCATTGAGATTTTAACTAGACCAAACTTTAAAGATTGGAAAAAGAAAATTGTGGAGTTTGAAACTTAGATAGTGGACATAAGCTTGGTCATGAATATAGGAAAGCCTGTGGAACTTATTGCTAAAAGTTCTGAGAATGATAGGAAAGCTTTTTAGGGAGAAATCCAATAAATTATATTTGCTTGTTATCAGTCCATTCTTCAATACGTGTTAAATGGCCTTCTTGATACCTCTAATGCAAAGGAGTTGTTAGCTACAATAATACAAAGGTATAGGTGTAATCAAATGTTGAAATTAGACCTTTTTTGAAGAGACTTTATTCCATGAATTATGATGGGATAAAAGTAGTTCAGGAGTACATCATTAAAATGGTCTACTATCAAACTTAACTAAGATGCCTTGATATTATCATTTGTAATGCTTGTAGGGTGGATTTATATTTGATGTACTGACAATTTATAAATGCTATATACTGTCAGTTCACCAAATCTTGTCACATTATTAAAATGATAAATTTAAATTCTGTAAGGACTTGATACTAAATATTAAAAAAAATTCTTTAAAAATGCATATAAGATAAAATTAAATATTAATAATTTTCTTAAAAAATACATATAAGGACTTGAAATGTCTTCCATGTTGCAGCATAAAAGGAAATGATAGAAAGGTTGATAAAGGATAACATCCTTCCTACTTTTATTTCTAATGATCCAAAAACATGTGTTGACTATTTTAGGGATAAATTAACCAAGATAAAAGGAAAAGAGATCAAATAGAAGTACTAATTAGAACTCACTCATACAAACATAAGTGAACCTTATACCCTTACTATATGTAACCGTAGATACTCTATGACATTCCTTGATTATTTTTCTCATTATGGTTATCTACTCTTAATTAAAGAAAAGTCTAAAGCTCTTAATAAGTTCAAAATATTTAAGAGTAATGTTGAGAAACAAATGGGAAAATCTATTAAGATTGTCAAGTATAATAAGAGTAATGAGTATTATGGTAAACCTGACACAATAGGACAAACGAAAGGGTCCATTTTCTAAATATTTAGAAAGTCATTGAATAATACCTAATACACGGTGCTTGGTAGTCCTAAACAAAATGTGTGGCTAAAAAGTGGAATCGCACTATAAAGGATATAATGAGTGGGTTTATTTTATTGAAATTTTTAAAAGGAGAAGCAATCAAAACAACTTTGTATATCTTAAATAGAACTAGGGATGTAAATTATGAGTTCATTTTATTCAATTATCTACCAGTACCTGATCCGATATTGTAGGACTTGAGTATCCTATATTCAGATTTAAAACGGGTTCGAGAAAGAATTTTAATACTTCTCTTAGGTTTGGGTAGGGTGCAGGTTTCACCCTTTGGATTTATTACTATAGAAGTCTCAATAAGTAATATATTAAGAGGGGGTGAATTGGTATTTAAAAATACTTTAAAAAACTAAGTGTAAATTTCAAGACTTTTGGAACCACAAATTTCTTGTGTCAAAAACAAAATGTGTGATTTTCCTAAGCAAGTTTTCAATAATAATTGAAAAGAACAAATAATAAATCAAGGTAAAATATTTTCCCAAGTCAAATGCTAGCAAAACATAAATAATAAATCAAGGTAAAATATTTTCCTAAGCTAAATATAAGCAATAAATTACAATGCAAAAATATTAAAAGCAAGATACAATATTTTTATAGTAATTCGACTTTCTCCAGTATCTACATCCGTTTCCTTGGAACACCAAGGAATTTCAAATCCATTAAGACAAATAAGCTTTTTATGGGATCAAGCGAAACCTTCACAATAATTTTTTCACAAGATCAAGTGAAACCCTTATAAAACTTTTTCACAAGATCAAGCGAAACCTTTCAACAATAGTTTTTCACGGACTCAACCACAAACACACAAATAGTTGTTCAAGGTTAAGCTAAACCTTTCATAAGAAGAGTACAATGTTTAACAAGAAAATGCCTCTACAAAGGTTAGGTGTCAGACGTTTAAGCTTGAGTATAGTAAAAGAAGAAATATCAGCTCAAATAAAAGCAAGTGTCAAACTTTTCTAAGCTTGGTGGAAAACTAAAATGACGCTAAAGAGTGAGGACAAGCTTTTAGAGGTCTCTATCGGGTTTGATACTTTATCTCAAGTCTTTTCTTCCTTTTAAATGACTCAAGGGTTTCTATTTATAGTTGGTGTGGAGTTAAGAGCTATTAGACACAAGTTTAAATTAAATCTAGTTATTGTTGAAGCTTAAGGGTTTACTATAACACTTGTAAGATTGACTATGTTCTTCAGATTTCTCAAATTAGAGTTTTATAGTTGAGTATAGCCTTTTTCTACAGGATCCAATTCCCAAGAACATGCAAGTTGCAAATTTGGATTGCCAAGGTCGACTATACAAGCATTAGGGTCAACTATATCTCTCTTGAATCTTGAAGTTTTGATCTCGATACTGATGTAGTGTACAAGAAAGATTCTAATGTATTGAATTTCAGTAGTTAATTTGATGATTGTGTTATTTATGTTGCTAAAATCATGTAAAAAAGTTAGGTACATTTTTTTTATGTTCTAAATAAATATCTATTATGATAGATTTAGATAAATAACACTTATTATACTTAAAATTTTGAGTTGAAGCTTAAACAATGAAAATTTTAATGTTTTACTCTTTTTTTTCTTTGTTGTTTTTTTATCATATTTTAATTGCATGAATATATACAAGCATATATCTTGTTGAAGAAAATATTTATGAAGCATGTCTTTTTTATCAGCCTTAACAAGATGAACTTGGTCCACCTGGTTGTCCAAATACAAAATATTAATTATCCATTTCAAAAGAAATTTCAAGATTTTTTGATTTTGTAGGAAGCAAACTTTCCGTGTCTCTCTCCAAAAAGTTGAATAGTAAAAGTGGAGTGTAACCCCACCACCATACCAGCTTTGTACCAGTTTTAATGGTCCAATTTTGCCTTTGCCTTTTATATTTGTCTAAATAAGCTCCTCAATTCTTCAGTATTACTTTACTCTGGATTCAGCCCTTCAATTGTTATTTTAGGTACCTGAAAACAATGTGTTTGCCACTTAACATGAGACAAAATTCTCCCTATCCTATCCATTTTAACTTCAGTTCTAAGTTTGTAAGGTAAAATTTAATGATTTTAAAATCATATAATACTTTAAAAAATTTTAAATTTTTTTATTATGTTAATAATATTTTTGTATTTAATTAATTTTTATAATTAAAAATATGATTTATTATTTTACGTAATATGATGATGTGATATACTTAATATCTATGACATAATAATAATATAATTATATAATATTTTTATAATTTAACGATGAATAAATAATATTTAAAATTAAAATTTAATTGATTCAAAATAATAATAAAAAAATTTTATTCAAAGTTTCTTACTTAATTTAAAGACTTTTCAAATATGATCCCTTGACACATTGGCAAAAATTAAAGCTAAATGCGATCCCATGCACAATCAAAACTCCCCCACTCTCATCATGTCAACCCTCAAGATCACTAAAAAGCACCACAAGCATCTCAACAATCCCTTCCCTTCCACCCCAAGATATCTCCCCTCAATTCAAGGCAACCTCTTCATCAATTCCCAGACGCTGCCGCCCCACCAAATTTTCCCGGTCGGGAAGGATTTTCAGCTTCTTTGGAGCACCAGAAATGGCGGGTCTATCTCAATTTCTCACCAATCTCAGCCTTCAAAATCATTGTGGTCCACCATCCCTGGACAGGCATTTATATCTGCTGCCCTGGCTGAGACTGAGGTGGAAGAAAGCAGGGGATCTTTTGTCGTCAAAGACAGAGATGTTCACCTGGTTTGTCAGCACCAAACTCTGGACGATATCATTTTGATCAATCCATTTGATGATAAAGATAATGACTTTCTGCCTGATCATTTGGAACTGGACCGTCTCAAAACAGATTCCAAGATTGCAGATCCCCCTGTTTTGGTTATAACAGGCCACATTTTCAGCGAAAGGAAAAAGAAGAGGCTGCAAAGTTCAGGCATTTATAAGGATATAAAATTTGAGAAAAGGGGACCTGCTGCTTCAGCAAGGTATTGGGTCTTGTTTGATCAAAAGAACTGTAACCAAATTGGATTCCAAGTCAAAATTGGACAGCCAAATTTTCAGCTTCTTCACCAGAAAGCTTCACCTCTAACTGCTTCAGGATGGTACCGGCGTTTGAGGAGGAAACTGGGGCGGTATCGAAAACGGAAGCTGGGTTGGTACTGGGTCTTTACAAGGACGAAAGGTTTGGTCACAGTTTCTTCATCAGAGGAGGAACTAGGAGAATTGAATGTTGCAGAACCTTCTGCAGAATTCAACAGGGTTTGTTTCACCTATGCAAGTGAAGGAAATGAGAGATTTTTTGGTTTTGGAGAGCAGTTTTCTCGCATGGATTTTAAGGGGAAAAGGGTACCCATTTTTGTTCAAGAACAAGGTATTGGGAGAGGAGACCAACCTATTACCTTTGCTGCTAACTTGGTTAGTTACAGGTATGAGTTAAAACTACTTTGTCTAAAAAGGTTAACCTCTAGCACTAATTTGATGGTTTTGATCTCAAAAAGAATTTCTTTGTTGTAGAGCTGGGGGAGATTGGAGTACTACTTATGCTCCTTCACCATTCTATATGACATCCAAGATGAGGTCTCTTTACCTGGAAGGATATAACTATTCCATATTTGATCTGACACAACATGATAGGGTCCAAGTACAGGTATATTTCAATACATGTAGTAATGATAAAATTGAATTTGCTTTTGAAACAAATCTTAAGGCGCTGCTGAATATGCTTTTGAAACAAGTGTCCAACTGTTGAACTGAGTATGTCTTTATATCCTAGTTGTAATCCACTAATGCATACTTGAGATTTATGAATGTTATAAATCTGCTAAGAAATCGGGTTGTTTGAGCCTCATCAAGATTTAAAACTTGCAGTTTCCCATTTTCTGTATGCTGGAGCTTGCAGATACATGGAAATGCAATTCAAGGGAGGATACTGCATGGAAACTCACCTTTGGAGATCATTGAACACTTCACAGAAGCCATTGGGAGGCCTCCTAAGCTCCCTGAATGGATGATATCTGGAGCAGTGGTTGGCATGCAGGGTGGCACAGAAACTGTGCGCTGCGTTTGGGACAAATTGACGACTTATAAGGTTCCCATTTCAGTATTTTGGTTGCAGGTAATGCTAATGTCCTTGCCTTTGTTCAATGCTGAAGCTGACTGAAATGCAGAAGATTCTCTTCTTGTTTCAGTAATTATTGACACCTGAGTCAATTTTTTGTTAGTTCCAGTTTTCTTATAGAACAGTTATACTTGTTTTCTGGATAATTTTGAAGAGTTGGAACTGCAATATGCAATCCATCAGCCAGTATGAGATGATTTTGATTGAAAACTTTATTCTGCTCAAAGAACCTCAAAAAAATAAGAACTCTAAATACAAGGTTTCTGTCAGTTTGATTTGTGGCTATTGTTCTGTAGGACTGGGTTGGGCAAAGGGAAACATTAATAGGATCACAATTATGGTGGAATTGGGAAGTGGACACAACAAGGTACCCTGGATGGCAACAGCTGGTTAAAGATCTTAGCACACACAGCATCAAAGTGATGACATACTGCAATCCTTGTTTGGCACTGGTACTGATCTTCTTACGCTGATGCTTCTTTGCTAACTTCTATGCTGTCCTGCAGCAGAACCATACCAACCACCAATCCACATATGCAACAAATTTAACCAATAAAGGGTGTTGCATTTATTTCTCCTCAGAAGAGACTGAAGATTTTTCCATATTGAGCATGCCAAATGACTTCTTACGTAGCACGTACTGCACTATAGTTTGATAATGGATGCAAGCTTGCAACCTTGATTGAGAGTTCAACTTCCTTTTTTATAGATGGATGAGAAGCCAAACAAAAGGAGAAATCTCTTTGAGGAAGCAAAAGAGCTGGACATCTTGGTGAGGGATCAGCATGGAGAACCCTACATGGTTCCAAATACAGCGTTTGATGTGGGAATGTTGGACTTGACACACCCACTAACTGCAAATTGGTTCAAGCAGATTTTACTGGAAATGGTGAATGATGGAGTCAGAGGATGGATGGCTGATTTTGGTGAAGGCCTGCCAGTGGATGCTGTACTCTATTCAGGTTTGAAATCTTAACTGCTTTTGAACTAGTCTGCATAGGATCAAGGTGATCCAAAGAGCTTTTGCTGCTTCTCTTGGGTCTCCCGTTTTGGTTTCTTTTGTGGTTATCCACGTGCAGGAGGGTAGTAATGATGAGAGTTTGAAGTTGTTTATTGGTACAGAATTCTGAAGTTTCAAAGGCAGTGGTAACAATCTTTCTAAAAACATCAAGCTCCTCTCTGAATCCACAATTACAAAAAAATTGGAGCATAAATAAGCTATTCATTTTCCAATACTCGTTTCTATGTTCTGTCATGGCTGGTGGCAATGGTCTTAATCACCTCCAAACTAGTATGTCATCTTAGAAGTAAACTACCATATTTCTAGAGTTTAATTGACTATCATTGCCCATGCTGTCTTCCAGAAATGCTTCAATCTTTTAACTTATTATTTTATAAATTTATCTCCCCGTTTGTTTAATTATAAAACAAGCATGGCAAATAGCTTTTTGCAAAGTATGTCATAACCATTCTGTGTTCAATATTGTCAAATCATTTGCATCCTTCCTTGCAAAGTGCAATAAAGTAGCAAGTTATTGGCATGAGGTGCCAGCATAATCCCCTTAACACATCAGATGTTTACATGATAATCATATGAACTCTTTCTTAACCCTGTCCTCTCCTTTTTTCCTAACATTTGCCTGTTGAACTATATCAGTAAGTATAATATACTCAACATTTCCAGGTGAAGATCCTATTTCTGCCCATAACAGATACCCAGAACTATGGGCTCAAATAAATCGTGAATTTGTGGAAGAATGGAAAAGTAATCATGTGGGAAATGAGAGAGAAGACCCAGAAGAGGGCTTAGTCTTCTTCATGAGGGCTGGTTTCAGGAATAGTCCTAGATGGGGGATGCTGTTTTGGGAAGGGGACCAAATGGTAAGCTGGCAAGCTAATGATGGGATAAAGAGTTCTGTTGTTGGCCTATTGAGCAGTGGACTTTCTGGGTATGCTTTTAACCATAGTGATATTGGAGGTTACTGTGCCATAAACTTACCAATTATTAAGTATCATCGAAGTGAAGAGCTGCTTTTGAGATGGATGGAGCTAAATGCATTCACCATCGTTTTCCGGACTCATGAGGTAAGTCAAAATCTGCAACCTGAAAATACCCAAATAATTAAACATGCAAAGTCATACTCATTTTTGTTTAGTTAAAAATAAATGAGCAAACTCTTTAAACATCCATGAAAAGTCTAAAGGTCCATATGGTGAACTTTTAACTATTACCTGCTACACAAGTTACTGCTCCAGCTATTTTCAAGATATTTCATTCAGTCAGAAAAATTGTTAATGATTGATATATTGCCTTTATGGCTGTATTCCTAACATAATTCAGGAGTTTTGTTTAAATATGATATGCAGGTTTAAGCATAGTCAAGTGAAATTTAGAGGTTTCCAAGTGCTTAAAAAGAAGTCGTCAGATCTATCTTTCTGAATTGTGCTAACTAGGCAAACTAATTAGTAATAACCTGCCAAAATTCTCCAGATTTCTATCCAAAGATTTGAAGTTTTGACCCAAAGATAACAATAACAGGTAGTCAGGTATGATCTTGTTAGTAACTGAAATCAATCTTTCCTCTGACAGGGGAACAAGCCTTCCTGCAACAGCCAATTTTACTCCAACGACCAAACTCTGTCACATTTTGCACGCTTTGCTAAAGTGTACAAAGCTTGGAAGTTTTATAGAGTCCAACTTGTAAAGGTAATGCCTACTAAACAAGCAACATGTGTAATAATCTGACAAACCTCTTTCTCTCTCTTTGGTTGTACTCTTATGTTGCATGCGCAAAACAGGAAGCTGCTCAAAAGGGCTGGCCTATCTGCCGTCACCTATTTCTTCACTACCCAGATGATGAGCAGGTTCAGAGGTTCAGTTACCAGCAGTTCTTGGTGGGCAGTGAGATCCTAGTGGTTCCTGTGCTTGACAAGGGGAAGAAGAATGTCAAAGCTTATTTCCCAGTAGGAGAAACTTGTACTTGGCAACAGATCTGGACCGGAAAGCAATACCAAAAACAAGGTTGTGAAGCTTGGGTTGAAGCTCCAATTGGTTATCCAGCTGTATTTGTTAAGGTCGGCTCTACAGTTGGAGAAACCTTTCTGAGAAACCTGAGAAATCTTGACATTCTTTAAGGAATTTATTCTTCAAAAAGCCAATGTTCAATATATACTTTGTTCACTTTTTTCCAACTTCAAGGGTCTTTTATTTATCATCTAAGCAAAGCAAACACATGAAAAATAAGAAATTTCCATGATATTAAACTCTAGTTTTGATGAACACTCAAATCTTAAACCTTGGGTTTCGAAAGTAGATTCAAAACAATAACCAACAGGAGGATGAAGTAAGAGCGTTGATCTGGCATGCTCGGAGAAGGTAACATGCAGTGTTGACTTTGATTACCAAAAGAATGTTGAATTCTGACCATTCAAGTTTTGATGGGAATGGTTTAAAACGTTCAAATACTGAGAGATTAGAGATTTGGGTCAAAAATGACCACTCATTCTGATCTTGTTTCTGAAAGAATACTAGAGCTATCAACCTATAAAGTATAGATTGGCAAAGGCATTTCTCAAACGGAGACACTGGAAATGAAATCATTCATCCTATTCTTTGGGGTTAATGCTTTCAAAAGGCATCATATTCGGATACAGGGCTAATCTACCCGTAACCATAAAATATCCAGACGATAATCATCATAATAATCAAAGAAAACGAGACAAGGTTGACACAAGTAACTCACATTCTTTTCCCCCGAATTGAAGCTGCATGCCCTCTTCTTTATTTGTCCATTTCTGTTAGAACTTCCCTCCCTCTTCTTTCTATACATATATAGCAGCATAAAATGGAACCGATTCCAACACTTGAAGCATATTCCCTCAGTGGGGTCACCTTGTCTATTTATTGTCTACGTCAAACAGCATTTTTTTTCTCTTTTCTTCACTTAATGTTATTTTATCAACTTTTTCTACTTATAAATTTAGAAGAATGAAAAGAAAATCATTTTTTTCCCATTCTCCACAAATTTTCTGATCAAAATTTGGAAAATAGCAATGTATGAAGACGGAGGATCTTCAATATGAGGATTAAATATCTATAAATACAACATTTATACACAATTCCCAAACAAAAAATCCCCACCCACCCAAGAAAAGAGCACTTTCAACCTACTTGGCAACTAGAATTACCAACACAAATCTTTTATACCCCAATGCCTGCATGCAGTATAAGAACTCCACTCTCAAATATCCAGCTTATCAAGGTTGATCTTGCTTGCGGAATTCTGGATGAGTTCCTTCCTTGCATCCACCTAAATACACAAAAATCACTTCAATTTAGTAATTCTCTTGAAAATATCACTATGAAGAATGCATGGTGCAGGACAATCGGGAACTCTTTTAGACCTCAAAGCAAATTTATCCCCAGCAGCTTTTACATACGGTAGTGTCCATGTTCACAAGAGACGGCATGAAATTTACACGAACCACAAAACTTAGAAATAATTAATGACTATTGCACTTGATAGACTAATCCTAAGCATTTTGTCAGTGCAAAAGGAGCCACGCATGCCATAAACAGTAGTGCCTCATTCTACATAAACTAATCTAATCATTAACTGGACCTACATACCCGAGCACCCATAAGGGATGAAAACACCATATTCGCTTCTGCAGCATCTTCAACCACTAATTGCTTCAGCAACCTTTGGTCAGGATCCATTGTTGTTTCCCACAGCTGAGCAGGCATCATCTCACCCAATCCTGCATCATAACCATACACATTCTAATTAAAATAAACAACCAATGCTGAATAATGAAAACTCATCCATATTTTTGCAGCAGAATGGTAAGAAATACAGAGCAGACCCACAATTTAAAAGAAAAAAATTATTATAATTCCATCCAAGTCCCAGAACTCAAGGTAATTCGTACTGTTGCCGGAAGTAAAAGGCTCAACTAAAACTGCATATATGTAATGTGTTAGTGGATGTCGTTGCTTAACTTTTGGTACAAATTTGCCTGCATCTTAGGAAAAAAAAGTGACATGTAACTCCATTGCAGATTTTTCTATTTATTTTTTAATAGTGATTTTCCACTCTCTCTCGATCAATTCTCAAAATGTGACTCATTTTCTTTTCTCCACTACTGAGTTTTAACAAAAAGATAGATTTTATAAAATGCCAAAAAGGGATAAAGTTTCTTGCTGATGTTAAAAAGTCAACAAACATTCCATATGAGCCAACTTGTCGGAAACTACTCTTATGAAAAAAGGATCAATGAATCCTGAGTGAACCCTACACAAGTTGTTTTCATGTTGAGTTAGAAGCCATAAGGAGTTTGCATCTAACACGTGTTCTGTTGTTAAGCTTCTATTTAATTGACACATTAATTCATGTCAAATTACATAAGTGGATCCAGCTTTTTCAGGCTATTACTGTCACTTTGAAAATTCTCTAATGGTAGGATCTTTCTTCCCCTCAAAAGGATGATTCGCTACCTGACCCTGATTTTCTTACAAGTATCTATGCTAAATACAATGACAAGTGACTTGCAAAGAAAAACCAATAGGTCCAAGAGACCATGCATATTTGAGCACATTCTAATACTGTATATGCATATGCAAAACCTAAAAGCAAAAAGTATCAGTTTACCCTTTCAAACTATATAGATTTCATTAAATATGAGAGATAAACATTAAATCACAAGAAATGTTTTTTGCATTAATCATAAAACAGAATGCTGATTAGTACTGTGCAGCTTTAAAACAGTCAAACATAAATTTGAGCATGTTCTTGTATTCATATGATTATGCAAAAACTAAAATAAATGCATCACTATAACGACAGAGTAACTTTCAAACTAATTGATTTCATTACATATGAAAGCAGACACTAAGTTTCAAGAGATATACATCATGTGCATGAATCATATAACAGAATGCAGATTAGCTTGCTTAGCCTCCCAACAGTGAATTACATATCTCCACCAACAGAGAAAGAGAGATTTTATCCTTGCCTTTGAATCTCTGAATGTTGTATGATGCATTCTGGGGGAACATACTCTGGACCCTTTTAAGGTCTGAATCATCATAACAATAGTATACCTGTTTTCCCCTTTCAACCTGATAATTGTACCAAAGTGGAGAAAAAGAATTAAGCACACTGTTAGTTAGATTACTTCCCTCTAAATCCAGTATAGCTAACAACAAACCTTGTACAGGGGTGGAACACCAACATAAATGCAACCTTCATCAAATAAGGCTCTCTGCAAAGAACAAATTATATCAATCCCTTTATTCTTTGTAGCCACAAAATTGAGACTTTTTATCACTGCCTACCTGATATCTGAAGAAAAATGTCAGCAGGAGAGTTCGGATATGAGCACCATCCACATCAGCATCTGTTAAGATGATGATCTTATGATATCGTAGGTTTTCTTTTTTAAAATCCTCTCCCTGGGATAAAAAAAGATATATTATGTGATATTATCAGTTTGCCTATGAAAAAAGAAATTAAGCAGAGTAATGACAAAATAAGTACCTTCACCCCAAGTCCAAGACCGAGAATCAAATTTTGAATTTCTTCATTCTTGTACATTGCTGCCTCATCCCTCCTTTCAATGTTCAAAATTTTACCCCTCAGGGGGAGAATGGCCTGCAACAACACATTTATAGACTCAATATGTTACAGACATATAACTCTAACCAGGACAACAGAAAATAAGACCAGGATTGCTATCCTGAATAATAATCTATATATGCAGATAATGAATCATATCATTGTAAAAGTTTATCTGAACTGTAATTTTCTACGTAACTACAGCAGGACCAACATACTGAGCAAGCCATATGCCAATGTTCCAACAGAATAGATGTCTGCACCCCCCATGCATCATGGAGCACCATTTAACTAAAGCAAATTGTCATGGTTTAACTAAAGTAAAATCCATAAAATCGTAACTAAGTGACTACATCGCAAACAAGCTGTAAATAGTAACAAAAGCCAAACATCACTGGTCAAACCACTTAAGAATCCAAAACCAACATGTACCACAAAGAATATCATGAACTTGAGTAATTTGCATGGTGCAACAAAAATAAAATCCACAAAGACATCACTACAGTAGCATGCTACAGAAGAATAAACTGAAGAATAACTGAAACTAAGCCCAGCTACTCTATCGAGATAAAAATGGAGTAGTTCTAACACTTCTCATTCTTTTATTCCTGGACTGCTGTCTCTTCTCTGTCCCTTTTTGACTAATTTCTCTATTTCATTTTCTTCCACTCTCTTCTCTCTCTTCCTTCTGCTGTGTTCAAAATCTCCAAGGTGTTTCGGACACATATCCCTTGCCTTCATCCATTGACACAGGTACTCTCCCCTAAACTTGCAAGTCCAAGGAGTAGGGATTTATCGTATTATGGATGAGTTAGCTAAAATTGTTGAAGCAAAAGAAAATCAAATAAAGATGGACTTCCATAAAAGAGTCGTTAAGGTCATCAACTTAAAGAGCAAGATAATTTGCAGCATCATTGAATTGGTAGCAAATAGAAGCACCTGAAGGTGAAGTTATAGTTACTGCAGGGAAGAGGCCATCAGAATAGGGAAAGATGCCAAGTTATATTAGCAGAAGCCATGGCTGTTTGTTGTTCAAGACCCTTATGCCACATTAGAATTGAGTGCATTTGGTCCAATTTTAAGTGAATCTCAACGTTACATGTTTCAAAAAAGTGTTGACATAAAATAATGCATTAAAACGCTATAATAGCAGATTAACAAACATAGTGGACAGAAGAAGACATTGCAGAATAAGAGCAGCCCTCTGATGGCATCAATTGGTTAGTATCTGCTCCAACAAGCATCATGAGACTAGCCTATTGTCAACATGTATGACTGATTTGATACACAAAGTTTTCCTGCTCCACTGTGTCTTTCTTTACATGTATATGGGTGACATTTAAAGATTAGTACGTTTTCACATCCTAGTTACTGCAAGCAAAAGCAATGTTCCATCAACTCTATATAAGATCAGCTTAACTAATAGATCAATTGAAGCCTTTTATGAAACACAACTAAATTACAGAAAGATCCAAAGTATTAACCAGCATGTTTCAAAAAACTGCATTTTATCTAAATTGCATCTATTCAGTCCAACTACCATGAAGAAGTAAAATATTACCTGAAAACGCCTATCACGGCCTTGTTTTGCACTACCGCCAGCTGAGTCTCCTTCAACTATGAAAATTTCTGCATTCATGTAAACATAAAGATTAGTTTTAGACACTCATTAGTAGTAGATCAGAATGCATTATCATTTTGAAACCAACAGGGACCGATGATGTAGAATCTGTAGAATATAAATAAAGTCATAGATAACTTAATCCTCAACTAGCATATTTCCATTCTCCATCAACTAATTTCCAAATCTAGAATACCAGCTTTCAGTCAATGAAAAATAACAAATCTGGTTTACCTATATAGAAATTAGTCCTCCAGCGGGAAATACAAAAGAAAATAAATCCTCTTCATTATCAACATAGTTAAATAAGAATACATTTAAAACAAATAGTGACTGACTGTATAGGGCAGATTCTTATTTTGCGATGGGCCACTCATCTCACACTAGGACAACTTATGAATCATGGGCAAGCAAAACATGAGATAAAATCTAAGACCTTAAGTGTCACAGTCACTTTTTGTAATTTTAAACACATTATCTATCAAGGGGTGAGGTGGTGTTGGTTCACATAAACACCAATACAGACACACATAAGCTTTGTGTTTGTGTATGTGTACGTATAAGTTATAACTGAAGAATAACCACTAGAGAGGCACCAAGGTGGGCCCCAACCTAAGCAAACTAGTGATCTGGATAGAAGATAGAGCAATTTAAGTCTCAAAAGTCATCTAACACCTGGGCTCACTTTATAACACTCTGAAAAGAAGAAAATAGAAGGCTGGACAACGAAAGAAGAAAGAAGAAAGCAAAACTGAAGAGAGAAGGAAAAAAATAGCTAAGATTGGAATGAAGGTTTAAAATTACAGTTAAAATAAAAAAAAAAGTTACTATGGTCATTTATGTGACCAAGAGTTAAAATATCTACTCAGTTGTCTTGAATAGATGTGCTGACAAGGTAATGTTACGATAAGGAAGAGCCTGTGATAACATTTGTGCCCCTACCTGTTGTTTAGTTCAGATATTTCAAAATATCAATTACAAGAACTCAAACTGAAACCGGATATCTCAGTTTTTATTAAGAAAAACTGAAACCAAAAATTTCCAAACCAAATAACTTGGTTCAATTCAATTTTTTGGTTTTATCGGTTATTTGGTACAGCCCCAAACAGATTATACCATCATTCTAACCACAGCAAAAATATTCAGAAAGAAAAGATAGAATGATGCAAAAACCATTCAGAAGGAAAAAGTTCATAGAAGTATATATAACAAACAATATCTCATGAAAAGATGCTGTGAGGGAGAAGAGAATAAATAGATAAAAAAAAATTAGCAAAGAGAATTTGAAGAATATTAGGCCTTGAATACTCAAAAATGATAATAGATATTTTTTTACGTAATCAAGTAACTGCAGCAAAAAACCATCATTAAAATGCAACACTGAGAATTGAAACCAGATGAAACACCAAAAATTGACCTTAGTCAATCTAGACATTGGCAATAGCTATAATTATAATGAACAGAATCCTAATAACAACATTTCAAAATGATTGAATCAATAATGATGCCCATTACACCATGTGAGAAATGTAACAAGTAGAACATGAACTTTATGAGAAAATTCCCAAAAAAAAACCTGAAGATGATCAAAATGCTCTCCTTACATATAAGTCAAAAACTTTTGAAAGAAGTAAAGCAAGGAAAGCAACATTTACCAGATTCTTCTGGATTTGTGGATGAACAATCAGCCAGTTTTCCAGGAAGAGATGATGATTTCAACACACTCTTTTGTCTGACTAATTCCCTTGCCCTCTTTGCTGCAAGAGCTGCCTGATAGGAAAACAACAGCAAGATCAAACTAATGATTGTTATGCAGTCAGTGCCAGTAGGCATACAGAGCCCTTGGATAAGGTAACTAGATTCAGTGAATCAATAACAGGGTCAAAAGAAATTTTGTAAGATACGCGAAGGGTACCTTGAAAGGTAACTAGATTCAGTGAATCAATAACAGGGTCAAAAGAAATTTTGTAAGATACGCGAAGGGTACCTTGAAAGCATTTAGTGATTTGGAAAGAATAGAATCAAGTACATCTGGATGCAACTCCAAATATTCGGCAAGAAACTCTTGGACAGATTGATCAACCACTTTCCGCACCTCAGGATTTCCCAATCTTGTCTTTTAACAATAAATGAAAACTCATCAAGTCATCATAACAGCAAGCTGGACAGCAATCTAATTCAAGCTATCAAGAGCATCACGATGAACAAGAATATAAGTATGCCATGGATATCAAATATACAAATCATACCTTTGTCTGTCCTTCAAATTCTGGATTTGGAATTTTCACAGAAATAATGCATGTCAGTCCCTCCCTTACATGTTCACCACTTAAGCTAATATCCTTATCCTGAAAGATATGGAAGATGACTCATAATAACATACATCACAATTACTTCAAATCCACATTCTACTCATCCATGTCTAAATAATTGTTAAACTTGAATCCATAACATCAATAAACAAATTTAAAGCAGTTAAAGTGCTTTAATTACTATTTAGCGAAAACAAAAGTGCTTTAACTACTGTTTGTTAGACCTTAAAAGCATTTTAATAGAGGTTTCTAACTGAAAGGCCTTTTTGGCAAAGGTCAGGACAATGTGCTTCTGCAGATAAACATTTTTGATGAAAGCCTTGAAAATTTCAATTAAGCACAGCTGAATCTTTTGAAATAAACACAATTCTTGTATATATTTTCCTTGAAAAAGAGTAAAAATAATCCAAGTTAGTTGGTACTCCCCAGAGCAAAAAAAAAAAAAAACAAAACTCAACAGAAGACAGTTAAGAACAAACAGAACTTCAAAATAGGAAACATGAATAGAAATACCTTGATAACCTTAGACTTTTTTCCAAGATTATTGAGAGTTCTTGTCAATGAAGCCTTAACCCCCTCTATATGTGTACCACCATCAATGGTCCGTATGCTATTGGCATAACCTAACATTGTATCTGAATATGCATCTGAACACCTAGAAGAAGATGAACAAACCAAATCAAACCACATGGATTATTTAAGGAATGAGACATACCACAGTAGTGCATCACACAAAATTACAGACACTAAACACATCCTGAACCTGACATCCTTGATGCATAAAATGAACCAAGCACCATTAAAAACAATAAAGTGATAGATTTCATCAACTCCTTAATAAATGCAAGGAAGATATGAATACAATCATGAAAAGTGTAGCTAATTTTTCAAAAGTAAACAAACAGCAAAGGCAATCTGATGCTTAAAACAAATTTTCAGCAGAGATAATATTTCTTTATCATGGAAAAAGACAAAATTCATAAAAAGCATATGAATGCCAAACTAAGTGATTAGTGGTTTACCACTGGAGAGCAACATCGATTGTAGCTCCATCTATTCGTCTGCTGAAACCTAGCACGTCATGAAGTGGTTTCTGAATCAAAGAATCGCCAGTTACCAATGCAAAATTACCAAAATGCAAAATGATACAGTAGATCCAAGCAGTTTAGAATGTAAGAGAGAGCATACATATCAAATAATGCAATTTGTTCAGATCCCACATATGAAAGCACTGCAAACTCTAGATTTTGCATTAATCTCATATTTTGATTTCATCTATAACAGTGCAATAGATAAAAACCCCAAAAAAAAAGGTTCAATTTTCCAGCCATTACTTAAATACTCTACCTGGGACAGAAAAGCAGGCCAAAGATTATGATGTGTCCGCCATATAAGAGTCTCACTCATGACTTTATCTTCAGTTACTGAAGCCCTAAGGCTGAAAGTCTGGACATCTATTTATACAATATGCATTGCTCCAGACTCAACAATATATAAGTGTATCAGTAATTACAATTACATAAGAAACCATGATCATGACCAATTACATTGAGTTCTGAATAGATGCATAAATGCCAAGTAACCTGATCACTCTAGACCTGCTTAGTAACATATTTTACAACCTATAATCTTTGTAATACTTACTTTCTAAGAACTATGATTTTGGGAGTTTTAGGACTAATAACAAAAATATTGACTTAATAACAAAAATATTGACTGAATTAAGCCACATTTGGCACATATGGCTTCATAGCTCAAGCCCTGATCAATAATCTCTCATGCATACAAGTTTTAGTATTATACTGTGTCATCAAAAACTCAGCAAGATACCAAAAAATACAGTTCATAACAAAATATTTTGCAGAATAGCCTTTTATTTGGGTTGTAACATGAATGAACACCTTGAAACACATTAATCATTATTGACTCTAAAACAATTGCTGAACAAAATGAACCTTGCCTAGCCGATGACTCTTATAAGTTACAGGAAATGATACAAGTCCAAAGGTCTACGTCTTTCTCCTTCAATTTTCATTTATTTTTTATAAAATTTTCATATTTATAAAATTTCCTCAATAAATTTCTAACCATATCCATAAAACCAATCAAGTGAACCTTCGCCCTCAACCTATATAACCCATTTACTCAGGTTCAATAACTAATAACTATAAATCTTTAGTCTTAGAGGGATGAAAACCTTCTACAATTAGCAAAAGTAAGTTCTGATTACATCTTTCCCTCCTATTCTTTTTTCATTCTCAAGCATGAATCCACTCATTTAATTCCATAGCATCAGCTTAGCCTGAAAAGATCTAAACATACATACTATATATATATATATGTATATATGTATGTATGTATATATGTATATATGTATGTATGTATGTACATTGTGGGTTAAGGATGTGGGAAATCAGCATAAAAGCAAACAAAATGAATAGAGAGAGGAAAGGGAGGGGCAAGGAACTATACATAGATAGAGAAGAATCAAATGGAAAGAGAGAGAAGACAGGAAAAAACGAATGCACAAACCTTATCGGTATTTAGCCATTTCACGTATTCAACCAGTCCCCCAGCAAAGAAATATTCATTGTAAAGGCTCTTCTCTGGATTGTTATCTTCTTTTTTAAGAGTGATAGTAAGCTACAAAGGTCAATTACAAAAAAAATTGCAAAGCTATAACATCAGTAAAGCATGGTCTCAAATTTATACTGCATCAAGAAAGTAAAAAAGAAAAACAAGAACATTCCTAACATGACATCCATATAAAGATCAAAATTCGAATATATAATGGTGACTGATCAGAATATAGTGACCTAACTCAATGTAAAGAATTTACCTTAGGGTTCAGAAAAGCAAGTTCTCTAATTCGTCCAGCAAGTGTGTTGTAGTCAAACTCAATGGCAGTGGTGAATACTGAGGGTTTAGTTAAACAAGAAATTAAATATTAATAAATCATAAAATCTGATTATCAGAAATTAAGAGGAGCTCAAAAATCAGGCATACTTTCTTTGTCAGGCCAAAACCGGATGCATGTCCCCTGACGATGTTTTGATTCAGTTGAAAGCACGTGACATGTTAGTGTCGATACAGGCTTCCCACGTGAATATTTTTGCTCGTATTCCATTCCATCCCTCCAAACAGTGACTTCTAATGTCTGCAAAGAAACAGATGGCCAACTTACAATAAGTGATAATTAGTTCCTGCAAAACCTTAATTAACATTTTACAAGATATCATTGTCACCATATAAAATATCATCTCATTAACATTTATTTTCCCTTGACTTCAAACACTGATGTTTTCAATTAAGATTTATGCATGCAAATATGAATGCTGATAAAGTGTAAACTACATTCTATCATAACCTGAGCAGAGCATATCTTATGTTCGAAGACATAGGATGTAGCAAACAGATTTTTTTAATCAAGGAATTAAGAATAAATTACGAGAGAAAAAGTAAAGTCGATGACTCATGGCCTAGAGACCCAAATAGAAACCAACTTAGTCAAACACAAAGGTACACTTAAGCCACTAGGTGTCAAAATGCACTCACTAGAGTAAACATTGGCTCAGATTTTTGAAGTAAATAAATATTTTAGAGAATAAATTCATATCCTGTATGACAAATACATATTGTGGTATAGCCATATTTAGTGTCACTATTTCCCTCTGAATGGGATTTTTGTTTGTAGATCACCTAGTGGCATAAACAAAGTTAACCATATGATTGTTCAACCATAAAAGCAGTTACATTAGAGAAGCTTAACTCAATCTAAAAGGATAAAAAAGAGTCAAAGAATAAAATGAAACAAAGAAGGAATCAATCCTGTGATTTGTTGGACAGACCCAGTTACCAGTCTCTCACTGCTTCAAAGTTGCAGAAAACAATAGAACAAGGCCATGACAGAACAATATACTGTAAAGGAGAAGTGTCTCTAGCCATCACCAAAAATTTTGATGGATTTCATCGTTTTAGAAGGGTCCCTCAACCCACCCCCTGTTTTTTTAATTTATCTTTTTTAGGGTTTCAAGGCATTTTCTGGCACTCACCTCATTTGAGCACTTAGATGAGTGCCTAGGCCTACCTCACCTTTGACAACTGTACAGACAACAAAACTAAATAAGACCAGAAATGAGGAAATTTTACAATTTAGAGTATAACACACCTCTGATAAGGCATTGACAACAGATAAACCCACACCATGCAATCCACCAGAGACACTGTAACCACTACTTGAGCCACCAAATTTGCCACCTGCATGTAAGACCTGCAGAATAAGATGGATATGTAACTAGCATCGAATAAATCTATTCTGTAAAAGAGAAAATAATGCATTAACAACTACTTAAAATGATGTAGTTTCTTTTATTTTGATGGTAAATCCTAGAGGTTCTTATAAATATGACTTTGGGTTTCATCTCCATTTTTTTTCCCAAGCTTGTACATTGTCTATCTTGATACACAGCGCTAATTCCTAATCTAGAAGATGCCCTCCACTATTGCAAATTAAAAATTATTTTTTTGTCAAAACCCAACTATATTAAGAAATATTATTCTCATCAAGGCAAACACAACTGTACGAGATTAATATCTACTGTCAGAATTTAGACATGCAATACTAATCATCTTTTTCACCAATTAAATTATATTCATACTCTACATAATACTGAGATTATACACCTTAGTTTTTGTGAAAGAGGTATAGAAACTAATTTCTTCATTTGGATTATGTTTCTCCATAAATAAAAGAAAAAGAAAATCCATGAATTAAGCAAGACATATAAACAGTTTAGTTGGTATTTTCACATAGTAACTTAGTTAAGAAGTGGTGTTCTAATGTGAATTAAGAACTTTTAGCATAAACTAACTCACAATTCCATCAGTCAAAGTAACCATCAAGATTACAAATTTAGAAGTATTATAGTTTTATAATTCTAGCACATTTTCTGAAAGAAAAGAATGTATTCAGTATCTTGAAAGTCATTCAGATGATGAATTTCTCACAATTCCTTTAGTGAAAATACCTAGTTTATGACTGTTTAAATAATTTTTTTCCCACAAGGTGAGGCTCTCAAAGCCATGCCAATAGATCACAAGACAATGAGACAAAAACGGAGAACTACATGAATAAACTGAATCCAAGAAAGCCAAAGACATCCTCCTTTGAAGCACCCTAAGGACAAATACCCGAAGCATGGTGTCAAAATTCATTGAAATCCAAGATTCAGGACCAAGCCATGAGATCAAACTTCACATCACAAATTACAGGACAAACAAGATGAGTGTTTTATTTATTCAAGTGACTTTCTTGAAAAAGATTCCTGCTAGCCTCAATAAAAAAATTCATAATGGGCATAGGATTATTTATGCTTAATTACCGTCAACACTGTCTCCAAGGCAGATTTCTTTGTGATAGGATGCAAGTCAGTTGGAATCTGCAATTCATAAGTGCAACCAAGTGAAAAATAGTAGGAAAACACATTAACAGCTGGCAGAAATAACACAGTTCTTAGCCAAGATGCTGTAAACTAAAAGAATTAAAATGGTCTGCACTGGAAACACATAATGATCAATGAAAATGTTTACGTCATACACACCAAAATTATGACAGGCAAATTCTTGCAGAGGGCTCATGTAATTCACATCTCAAGATAATGTATAGAGTGTTAGTCAGTGATATACACATATTGGCCAGAGAAAAGACATTGCATCCCTAACAAAACAAGGCATTGGATAAAACGGCTGCACATTAAAGTTAAATTTGCAGGTTGGAACATTTAATACACATTTGACAACAAATGCAATATCACATTAACATCATTTGTAGCAATAAAATAGTAGAAGGAGTTGCATACCCCTCGCCCATTATCAGTTATGCTCACAGAACCATCTGAAAGTAGAACAACATTTATTTGTGTCGCAAAACCAGCTTGTGCCTCATCAACAGCATTATCCAATATCTCGTAAACCTAATAGGAAGAAGCAAAATCAACATCTATTTATCAAAATTGCTAAAAATAAAAAAATAAATTGAAAAAGATTGAGTACCAAATGGTGCAAACCCCGGGGTCCTGTACTTCCAATATACATTCCAGGTCTTTTTCTAACAGGATCCAACCCTTCCAGAACCTTAAGACAGTACAAGACGTTATTTTGAACCAAAACCACAACATAGACAACATTAAAACTAAATTAAACAACATACGAAAGAAAAAAGTATATGCAAAAGTACCTGAATTTGCTCAGAGTTATATGCTTTGGAGCTTTTGCTTCCCTGGAAAGCTTCAGTTGTTATGTTCGATGACATGAATGCCTTTGGTGTGACCACATTTTGAACTGGAAGCCTGCAAATGCTCCTCAATGCAAAGCTTTTCCTGCAAACCAATAGCCAAATTTGACAAAGGGATTATAGAGAAAATGAAAAACCTTAAAAAAACGAAAGAAAGAAGCCCACATTGAGTACTCAAATAAAAGAAATTGAAAAAAAGGTGATCTGTTTTCATTATTAGCAAACCCAGAAATAAGAAGGAAAAAAAAAAAGCTTTTTTTACCAAACAGAGCCAAAAGAAATGACAAACGTTATTGCTATTTGAAATATTTAAAGTAATAATTGAACAAAATACAAAATACCCGTTTTGTATTCCACTTTTAGAAACCCAACTCCCTTTTCATTTCCCATGTTACTCAACTAACCAAATAGAAATAGCAAAAAATAAAAACAAACAAAAAAGAGGTGAAAAGAGAGAGAAAATAAGAAACCTGGGCTTGAAGAAGAGAGAGGAGCGAGGAAGCGAAGCGAGAGAGTGAAAACAAGGAGAATGAAGGAAGAAACGAGAGCTAGAAGCCATTAGACGAAGATGAAGATAAGGATATCGCAGAAGGAGCGCCATCGAGCAGAGGGGGTGGGGTTTCAGTGGGATTTTGTCCGTCTGTCTTTTGTTTAATTTTTGGCTCTGCGTTTTGTGTTATAATCCTAAAACCCTTCCCACCGTTTCCCTCCTTTTTTTTCCCTCCCTTCCACTCCCACTCTTAAACCCTAACTTAGAGATCATGTTACATTTCCTTCTTTTTTTTTTTTTTTTTTTAATTGAGAAAGAGATTCGAACTTACTATTTAAATAAAAAATAATATATTAATTAATAAATTAAATATTTTAATATTTTTTTATAACTATGATCTCATTTTTTAATACTTTTACGTCTAGTTATTATTTTTAGAGATGTTCATGGTTAGGGTATTTATTATTTTTTTAAATATATGGATTTGAATTTTATTATTTAATAATTTATATTATATAAACTATTGTATCTATTGAGATGAGATATTCAATTTTTAATTGATTGTTTTCAACTAATTTAGTTTATCTTTTTATTCCTTGCTTAAAATTATATGTAATTTGTTCGTATTTTTCACATTTCTAAATTTGAATTATAATTCTCTATATATTCTAAATGTTAAAATAATGTATCATAATTAAAAAATTATCTTTTTTCATAACTCAAATTCAATTGTCTCAAATGTATAAAAAGATATTAAGTATATTAGTTAAATACCATTAAAAACTTTATTATTTTACAATTATTTTTCAAATTTACATACTTAAATTTAATTACTTATTAACTAATATTTAAATTATAAGACATGTGAAGTAAACTTTTAGACATAAGTTCATAATTATTACTAAATGGAAATGTTAATTTTATATCAAGTTATTTTGAATATTTTGCAATGTTTAAATTAATATCCCAAAGAATTCATACCTTTTTATAATTCAATTTTTTTAAAAGAATTCTCTTGAAAGTTAAATAAAAAAGTTTAATTTGATTTAATTACTATACTTTGATATTTTATAACGTTTAAAATCCATATATAGCTATGTAAATTTAATAAATAACTATGAACCAAATAATAGTCTTAAGAAAAAAACAAAAAATGTATGTAAAAATTAATGCCTTTAAGAATTAACATGTTTTTTTTTTACAATAATGAAAATAAGTCTTTTTTTTTGTGTGGATAAATAATAAGAAAACTAAGTCTTAACCACATTTTTTGAGAAGAATTAAAGTTTTGGGTTTTTAATTATCTTCATACCCAAATGAATTAATTAAACCAATAATTAATAAACTTTATGCCTTAACATCTATTAGAATTTTATTCATTCTTTCTATAATATAAAGGGAGTACATGAGCCTTTTGTTAGCTTTAAAATTGACTCTGATTTTAAATTGACAAAATTAAATAATCTAAATATGCTTCAAATTTAAATGAAAATGATTTTTAAACTTGAAGATCAATCTAAAAGAATTTTGAAGATTCGTTGTGTAAAGAAAATGATTCTGAACACTTTAAAACTGAAGTTCCAACTATTAGAATCAATCTTTTGAAAAAGTGAAGAATCGATTTTCTGCAAAATAGAAAGCAAAATTTCCTTGAGGAAGAAGAATCGATTTTTGAAGATACAGAACCTACTGAAAGAAAAGAGAATCGATATCTTGAGAAACAGAAGTCGATTCCTAAAGATACCAAAGATACTGGAAGAGAACATAATTGATATCTTGAGATTTTTGAGAAAACAGAAGTCGATTCCTAAAGATACCAAAGATACTGGAAGAGAACATAATTGATATCTTGAGATTTTTGAGAAAACAGAAGCAATTTGGAAAGCCATTGGAAAAACAAGAATCAACATCTTAAGCATCAAACATCGATTCCAGAAGTTGCAAAAGGAAAAATTGAACACTTGGAAAAGAAGAGAAAGGATAAGATGATAAGAATGGAACATCCAACAACAACTTTGAATTTCAATTTTGGCGCTTAATAGGGAAGAAGAATCGACATCTAGAGAAACAAAGATCGAATCTCAAAAAATCAAAAAAGGTCTTGACTTTAACTTTGAAGTGTGACGAGAAGAGTTGACATCTTAAGAATGGAAAACTTGATTCTCAGAAAATAGAAAAGTTCTAGATGTAAAAGAATCAATGTCACACATATCTACAAGTTGATTCCACCAAGCTCTAAACTAAAGCAAGAGTTGATTCACAGCCGTGAAAGATCGATTCTTTAAGTAAGAATGACACAATTCAAGTGGCCTTAACATTAAAAAATTTGTTTAAAACTTACCTTAATGGGCAAAAACCACAAGGGACTACAAATACCTTTGGGAAATCGTTATTCAACAAGAAAAAAGAGTAGAAATTTCATTCCTAAGAAAGGAAAAGCTAAGCAAATCAGAAAATCATTTCCTTATCTTTTTTCTTGCAGCTTTTATCTTTTGAAAATCCTTTGTATTCTTTGTATCTAACCTAGCTCTTTAGCGTTTTGAGGTTCTAAGCTTTATATTCTTTGTGAGAATCCACTGTTGGTTAGTTATACCTCTAAAAAAAAAGGTAGTGTAATGATATTCCTCCATTGTAAAAGGTAGTGTTAGGTTATACCTCCACTGTAAAAGGTAGTGTAAGGTTATACCTTCATTGCAAAAAGTAATATAATGTTATATCTCCATAGAAAAGGTAGATAAAAGTTATACCTCCATAAAAAAGGTAATGTGTTAAAGGTTGTGTTTAAACTTGATTTAAAGGGCAACGATTAATGGATTCGAGCTCTTTGTGCTATCAAGGGAAATGACGTAGGCTTTAAGGGCCAAACCTCTATAAAATCTTGGCTAAGTACTCTTTCCTTTTTCATCATCATCACTAGTTTCATATTTTACTTTTACACTATTTTTAAGCTAACTTGTAACTCTATTCTTAGAAAATATTTTTTAAGAACTTATTCACCCCATTCTTGGTTACTTTACTTTAAGTTTCTCTATCTAACACCGTTAAAGAGCCATGTGTCCCCTCTTTTGTTGCTTTACTCTCCCTTCAACTATAAGCTTATTTATTTCTTTTGGATTTGTTCCAACTGGAAAGGGATTTTGTACGAGAGGAGTACTATATTGGTCTAAGTTGTGTTTGATTTTCTTTTTCTAAATTCTTATATGATGTGTGCATAATTTGAATATATATTATAGGGTTAATTACTTAATTTTTTAATTATTTAGTTATTTTGGAGTTATTTTAATACCTTTTAGCTTAAGTTTAAGTTTATCTTGCTTTTCTTTTTATTTGAGCTTGATAGATAAGTAAATAAAAGAAATTTTGGGCCATTTGGCCTTTGTTGTAGAAAAAGCCATGCATCCAAACCTGTTTTGGTAATTCATGTATAACTTTCACTTTGGAGGTCCAAAGAATGTGATTCTAGAGGCATTGGAAAGCTAAGAAATAGGGCTACAATTCTTATGTTTATCATTTTGCCTAGTTCAAACGAGATAAAGGAGAAAAATTTGTCACAAATTGCTGGACAGTGTAAACCGAATTTAAGGAACAATGGACTTCTAATTGGATGAGTTTCCAGATTTAATTCAAATTAATAAAGAGATTTGCAACATAATATGGTGGAATTCAAGTTGAGCTAGAGGTTTATTAGAAGGAGTTATCACAAGTTAGAAACTAAATTAATTTAAAACTGTTAGTTGGGATAAAGTTTATATGGCAATAAACAACTTGGGTTGTTTGTTTAAGTAGCAGCTAGCAGAGCAAAAGAAGAGGGAAAACTCTAAGGAAATAAGAGAGATTTGAGAGAGAAGAAAAGGGGGAGCTCTACTTGTCCCTTGGAGAGTGAAGATTTCAAATTAAGGATTCAAGATTTGAAGCATTGATTCAAGATTTGAAGCATTCATTCAAGCTTTAACAAGTTTTCTTTGAAACTTTTTTTAGATTGTTATTTGTCAAGATGATGACTTTTGGATTTATTTTGATAAAGATTGTGTTTAATTCTTATTCTATGAGTAGCTAAATTTCTCATTCTAGGGTTTAGATGCAGTCTTTTGTGTTTCCTATGATTACTTTTAAATGATTGATTTGAATTTATTCTTGTTAAGATTAATCTATTGTCTTAAGATTTAATTCTTGTAAATAACTAATCATTATTTGCATGTTAAAGGTATTAAGTGAGGGATCGAAAGACGAAACATATCATTAGTTCATTAAGACATTAGACTTAGGGAAAGTATTCTTTAGAAATAAAAATACTCTTTTGTGACATCGAATGATTCATGCATGCCTAAGCCGCTACATGACCGAATGCATAGATTACCATACAACTTAATAGGTTTATATTAAAGCTTGTGATCATGAAAGTAGACATAGGATTAATAGAAATACATTTGTTGTATCTTGAAATGGAACAACATATACCTTAGGTGACCTAGTCATTAATTTTAAAAAGATAAGTTAAATCAATCAATCATAAGTTAATCATAGGGATTTAATTGATGAAATCTAAATTATAGAATTGCAATTATTATTTGTTAAAGTTCAAGTGATTGATAGTCTTTAATTTAGATTTTGATTAGTTAACCTTATTTAAATTAAGTTGAAATTTCTAAATAATATAAAGAGCCCTAATTTGGCTATTTGATACAACCTTTTATGGGAATGATACTTTACTCACTCTATATCATTTCACGATTCGTGCACTTGCGAGATTAGCATAACAATTTTTGGTGTCGTTGCAGGGAAGCAAAAGTGTCAATATCAATACTAAAAGTTTTCTTTATTAATTTATTTTTTATTTTCTTGCTATTTAATTTTGTTTGTTTTGTTTTTGTTTTATTTTGTAGAGTATTTCTTGGTGTATGAGGCATAGTCGAAGCTTAGAACCAATAGCATTGGATCTCAAGATTAAATGTATGTTTCGCGCATTAAAAAGGGAAAGAAAGTTAAAGTTAGAAAAAGAACAACAAACAAAGATGGCTGAAAATAACATTAATGATGTTAGGGCATTGCATGATTATGTTATGTCTAATATTCATGGAGCTCAAACAAGCATTGTTAAACCACTCATTAATGCTAACAACTTTGAGATCAAACCTGGTCTCATTCAAATGGTTTAACAAGATCAATTTGGGGGAGGAGTTACGGAGGATCTTAATGCCCACTTGGCCAATTTCTTGGAGATATGCAATATTATTAAGATGAATGGATTTATAGAGGCCGCCATTTGCTTAAGGTTGTTTCCTTTTTCTTTAAGAGATAAGGTTAAGCTATGGCTAAATTCTATGTCGCTTAATTCTTTTACTACTTAGAATGCATTTTCACAAACTTTTTTAGTTAAGTATTTTCCACTTGGTAAAACTGCTAAACTTTGAAATGATATTATTAGCTTTGTTCAATTTAATGGTGAGTCTTTGTATGAAGCATGGGAAATAAATAAGGATCTATAGAGAAAGTGTCCACACCATGGTCTTCATGATTGGTTGATTACGTAAACCTTTTATAATGGTTTGTCACATTCAGTTAGGATTATTATAGATGCAGCTGTTAAAGGTACTATAGTGGGAAAATCTATTAAGGATGCATATGCTTTATTAGAAGAGATGGCCTTTAACAATTATTAATGGATTAATGAGAGAGCTATGCCTAAGAGAGTTGCAAGTATGCATGAGGAGGAATGTATTAATATGTTAAATGTTAAGGTTGACTTTCTTGTTAAAATGATTGGTCAATTTAATGTTAATGTTATATCTAACACGTTTTTGAGTTATGATTTTTGTGGAGGTGCTCATATGAGTTCTAAGTGTTAAAATGTAGAGCAAGTGTAGTTTGTTTCTAATTTTAACAAGCTGTAGAACAATCCTAATTCCAACATATACAACTTAAGGTAGAAGAATCATCCAAACTTTTCATGGAGTAATCAAAATAATCAAGGCAACAATCCTAGACCTTTTTATCCCTTAGGTTTCAAAACAAGAAATCAAGGAGTTATACCACCCTAAAAAAGTAAGCAAGTATGGGAAATAGCATTTGAGAAGCTTGTCAATGTTACTAAAGATAGGTTTGAGAATTTGAAAGCAAAGATTGATCAATTAACTAGTCACAATAGAAATTTAGAAGTGCAAATCGAACAACTAGCTAGCTTTTCTAACTCTAGGACTCAAGGTAATTTGCCTAGCAAAATTGAAGTCAATCCAAAGGAGCAATGCAAGGCAATTACTTTGAGGAGTGGTAAGTAGCTTGATGAGGTGAAAGATAAGAATGTGGTGGATGATGGAGTTAAACAAGATGAGGAAATATTTGCACCACCATAAGTCAAGCCATATGTGTTTTCCATTCCTTTTTCCTCAAAGATTGAAGCAAAAGAAATTGGACAAGCAATTTGAGAAGTTTTTGAATGTCTTTAAGCAACTTCACATTAACATTCCTTTTGCAAATGCTTTAGCAGAAATGCATGCTTATGCAAAGTTCCTTAAAATGATCAAGTCCAAAAAAAGGGAAATGGAAGATTATGAGATAGTTGCACTTATGGAGAAGTGCAGTGCTATAATCCAAAATAACCATCCATCAAAGCTTAAGGATCTAGGGAGTTTTTCTATCCCTTGTACTATTGTTTCTTTGCAATTAGTAGATAGATCAATCAAATATCTCATTAAGATTATAGAAAATGTTTTGGTTAAAGTTGGAAAGTTTTACATTCCGATGGACTTTATTGTGCTTGATATGAAAAAGGATGTTGAAATTCCTCTTATTTTGGGACAACCATTCTTGGATACAATAGGAGCAATCATAGATGTGAAGAATGGCAAGCAATCCTTCAATGTTGGAGATGAGGAAGTCGAGTTTAATTTGTTTAAGGCAACCGAGTATCCTTTTTTTTACAGATAGTTGCTATAGAGTGGATTTAATTGATGAGTTGACTGAGGACGTTTTTGACAAGGAATATCCAAAGAAACCCCTCGAAGCTTGTTTGGTTCACGCTGCAACAACAAGGGATAACAACGAGGAGATTGCAACTATTGCACATTTTTTGGAGGCTAACCACTAGTGCTTTATCCAAGAAGAGTTCAATTCAAAGAGTTAGGTAAAAGAAAGCTTATTCCACCACCTTCAATTGAGCAAACACCAACTCTTGAGTTAAAGCTACTATCACCACATCTCAAGTATGTGTATTTAAGTGAGAATAATACTTTGCCTATGATTGTTAATGCTGATTTTTTTTAAAGGCATTGAATTTTTTCATAAGTTTCATATAGAGACTATGAAAAGCAAAGCCTTTTAAGGTTTGTAGATACAAAAGGGTCCTCAGTTGAGGACTAGCAGAACATTAGATGTGTCTAATGGCTAACAACAAGTCAAAGGTTATAGATTAACAAAGCTTACAATCCATTAACACAACCAAAGCAAAGAAATGAATTTAAATCCTTTCCAGACCATGTCAGTAGTGTCCTTAAGCATTCGTTAACTGAAAGTAAGCATTGTGGTTGGTGATCCTAATAACTCCTATTTTAGCAAGTCTGTCAACTAATGTATTTACCTCACGCCTGATACGATTAATGGTGATTCCAGCAATGCTTTTGGTTAATGTTTTAATGGCATTTGAAATGAACTTCATTTTTCATGGGACTTTGGTGTTATCCTTAGCCTAGAAGATGGCATTGGTGAAGTTGCTTTCAACCTCCAACAAATGGTTTAATGCCCATGGTGATGCATAAAAGAAGATAAGTCCTTGGTGAATGGCTTGGAGTTTTGCAAAGTTGGAGTCTTCAATGCCTATGTGGTGGGAGAAGATTCTTTTAATAAAACCATGGTGATCATAGAGCAGTCCTCCAATACCAACAGTTCTTAACTTCCTTTTTGCAACTCCATTAATAATAAGCTTTAGTGTGCCAAGTGGAGGGGGATCTCATGTGGCCTTTATCTTCGATTTAGCTTTCACTCTGCTGCTAAAGTAAACAGTGGGTGAATAAAACAAGTCCTAGTTGAAATGTGCCCTAAGTTCCACCTCACTTTACACCATAAAAGTGGTGGAGGAGGATGATGTCCATAATATGGTTGGAATTGAAAGTTTTCCCTTAAAATATGATTTCATTTTGACAAAGCCAAATTGTCACAGCCCAATTCTTGGGCCATGACCAACGCAAGGGCCCAACGGACTCGGCCCACTAAGCCCAAGCAAGCCTACTTACATGATCTTATACATTAATCCATACTCATTTAAAATTCAAAATCTGTAACGTTCAAATATAGTTCCTTTGAAAACAATTCATAAACCCTAACTATGCATTCAGAATGGCATCATCAACCATAATACACATATATAGTTTGACAAATGAATCTAATCATTTCACAACAAGTATTCATATAAACTTAATTAGAACTTGACCGTCAGTGGAGTGACTTTGGACAAGGTTGCTAACATTTAATGTCATGGTAAACCTATCGAGCAATGGATAGGGAGGAACACCTCGTCCTAGGATCCAACCACCTTTCACTTAGGAAACCTAAAACATAAATTTTGAAAACGTGAGTACAAACTCAGTGAGTGAACATAGGAAGGGAACAAGCAACGTTAAGGAAGGTTTAGAAATCATGATGCACATCTTTGAAAACAATGCAACTTAGTTCAAGTTCTTATTAAAATCCCTCCATTTAACCCTTGGTTATTAAATAATTTAATGATGAAGGAACCATATTCAACATGAAATTGAAAAGAGAGGAAATTTCCAACAATCATCCAAGCAAGGCTATATAAATAGAATGTTTCTTGCTGCAATAAAATCAATTCACAAGTAAATGGGAAATTTTCAAGATTCATCATGCCATATAATCACATATTATAATCATAATCTTTCTATTGCATATACATATACTTAAGCATATATCAACTAGTATATCAGCACATCTCATCCAGCTCATGTGCATCCCACCACATTGTGCACATAGCCGGACATCCCATCTCACCCAGCTCATGTGCATCCCATAACATCGTGCACATAGCCGGACATCCCATCTCTCCCAAGTCATGTGCATCCCACCACATCGTACACATAGCTGGACATCCCTCCTCACCCAGCTCATGTGCATCCCACCACATCGTGCACATAACCGGATAGTATCACCATCCATCTCCCTCACCATCGTCATCACCAGCAAGTGCACAGTTACCCCGCACATGCACGGTTGCATTTGTCACACAATGGTACCATTTATGACATAGTATATATATATATATCAACATTATACATAAACATATGAATTCATCACATTATCCATTTCATAGCATAAAAACATTTCATAAGGGCTTGTTCCCGTGCAAGGTTTTGAAGAAAAACCAATAAAACGTTTTAGACGATTTAATCAAACATAAATGTGTATCTCCCAAAACATTTTAATGCAAGTTCACTCACTTGGCAACAACGAGATATTAAGTCGCTATTTGTTCGGAGGAGTCTCTAACTATTTTCACTGGCTGGTCGCTCGTTATTTACTCCGGCACGCCATCACAGTACTCTAACCTTATCTTTGCACTTCCTAGCAATAATACGAACTCAATATATTTAAGTACATATGTATACGGGCAGCACTTCAACCAATTAATCCTTACTCAAATTTATATTTTTCATCCTACCATGAAACCATCTTCAATTAACTCACATCTTAATACATTTTTACTAAAATTACTTATATCAGTTGCTTACGTAATTCCTTATTTTATATCTCCGACAACTTATTCATGATGTCACGTGCCTACTTCAACCTTTCTAAATAATTTTCGCCAAAATCCATCTTATATTTCCACAGTATTAATTATATTTACGGTAACCATAGTCATTTCAAATCTATCCAATTATTTTTCAATTTCAATCCACATTATTTCTCCTTATTTCTTCCAAATATTATACCACTCAACTTAACACTTTTAACTAAATTATGCCAATAAATTCCTCCGACAACAATAATTCTTCACAACGAATCATTTAAAATTTCTTAACTTCACTTGAGCACTATTCATCAATTTCATATTTTCTTCTTTACTTAGTCCTATGACACATCCTAATACAATTTTTAAATATTATATTAAAATAATTTAAATTTAATTCATAGTACTGATAACCAAAATTTAACTAAACAAGTGGGCTAGCCCTAAATAATCCAACTTCATAACAAGCCCAATAAAAGCAAGAAAGTTTTTACCTATTTGGGCTAGGTTAGCCCAAGCCCAAGTCTCCACCTTTATTCTTTTTTGGACATTTCTTTCTTTGTTGCTATTGGGCTCTTTCCATGGGCTTTTCCCATTTCTTCCTTGTAATACTCCGTACTTTGATATGGTGACTAATAAAACTTATTGGATGCCAATTAAGACATAATAAGGTATTTTGGGTACTAAGGAGACAAGAGAAAATTTTTGAAATAAAATAATATTTTATTAATAAAATAATATTAAAATATTAATTTTTTATTTAGTGTCAAAATTTTTCATGAAGAAGGAGTATATGGTCAATCTAAGTGGGGGAGAAGAAGAATGAGAAAATTTCAGAGAAAAATGACGTTAATGGGGCTGCGTGTCTTTATTAAGTAAAGATAACGCGGGTAAATAAATATTTTAAATATTATCGAGACACCGCGTTGGAGTTCAAACTTTATACTTCATTTGTACATGTGAAGAAGAAGGTAATAGAAGGAAATTGGAGTTTAAGAAATGTTGGAAGGAACCGATTGTAAAAAATGGAAGTTAGAGGAGTCACATGATAAATAAGGAAAAGTTTAAGGACTCATTTGTAATTTTAATGTTTGAAGTTAAAAAGGAGAATTTTCTAATTAAGGAATGCTAGGTTATGAGTAATATGAGATGTACATGTAGGTTGAATGGGACAAGAAATGAATAAATAAACCATAAAGTAAAAATAATATAAAGAGTAAAAATGTGAGTGGTGGGTGAAAGGTGATAAAGTCTTTGTTATGTGATTTTAGTACATAAAATAAGTGGAGAAAATAAGTCAAAAGTCATGAATTCGTGGACAAGCCGTCCATGATAAAGAAAATGAAGAGAAAAGATGAGAAATAAATATTTTAAATATTATCGGGACATCGCGTTGGAGTACAAACTTCATACTTCGTTTGTACATGTGAAGAAAAAGGTAATAGAAAGAAATTAGAGTTTAAGAAATGTTGGAAGGAACCAATTGTAAAAGATGAAAGTTGGAGAAGTCACATGGTAAATAAGAAAAAGTTTAAGGACTCATTTGCAATTTTGATATTTAAAGTTAAAAAGGAGAATTTTCTAATTAAGGAAGGCTAGGTTATGAGTAATATGAGATGTACATGTAGGTTGAATGGGACAAGAAATGAAGAAATAAACCATAACGTAAAAATAATATAAAGAGTAATAATGTGAGTGGTGGGTGGAAGGTGATAAAGTCTTTGTTATGTGATTTGAGTACATAAAACAAGTGGAGAAAATAAGTCAAAAGTCATGAATTCATGGACAAGCTGTGCATGACAGAAAATGAAGAGAAAATATGAGAAAATAGTGAAATGGGAAGAAAAGTCAAGTAAGGTGGCGGTAAAGGTTCAAAGTAATTATTGACTTGCATTTTAACCACATGGCTAGTAAAAAATGACAATAAAAGAAAAAGGAATGATGGTATGGGTAGTCACATGTAAAACAATAAGGAAAAGTAAATAATAATAAAAAAAGAGAAAAAGACCAACATGGGCAGTCGCCTATGTGGTCAATTAAAGAATCAAGACATATTTTTTTTGGTGGTAAGGGCCGGCCAAGTTGGTAAGAAAGAATGAGATAAAGATGAAAGATAGAAAAGATATGAAAGAAGAAAAAAAGAAGAAGAAAGAGTCAAAGTCGATTTAGTGAAGAAGAAAAAAAGGAAAAGAGAAGTCGGTGTGAGAGAGAGAGCAAAGGGGAAAGTCGTCGACCAAGGGAGAAAGAGAGGGTTGGAAGAGAGCAGAAAAATGGTAGTTGCCATCGCTTAAAAGAGTGAAGAGAGAGGCCTTGTGTTGCATAATTTTTAGAAGGAAATAGAAAGAGTTTTGCTGCAAAATTTTAAGAGGAAATAGGAAGAGTTTTACTCTAAATTTTGAGAGAAAATAGAAAGAGTTTTGCTGCAAATTTGAAAGAGAAAACAAGAGCTGGTGCTGTTGGGTTTGTGAGGGAGTAAACAAAAGCTTGAGCTGCCGGCTTGTGAGTGTAAGAAAGGAAAAAGAAAGAGAAGAAAGGTGCTGCCGACCGGCGGGAGAGAGGAAAAGAAGAAAGAGAGAAAGAAACTAAAAAAAAAGAAAAAAAAAGAAAAAGAGAGAGTGGGTATAGCCCAATAAGAAAAGAATGGGCATGGCCTAATAAGAAGAAATGGGAAGAGCCCAAGGAAAAGGCCCAATAGCAATAAAGAAAGAAATGTCCAAAAGAGAATAAAGGTGGAGACTTGGGCTTGGTCTAACCTAGCCCAAATAGGTAAAAGCTTCCTTGCTTTTATTGGGCTTGTTATGAAGTTGGATTATTTGGGGCTAGCCCACTTGTTTAGTTAAATTTTGGTTATTAGTGGTATGAATTAAATTTAAATTACTTTAATACAATATTTAAAAATTGTATTAGGATGTGTCATAGGACTAAAGTAAAGAAGAAAATATGAAATTGATGAATAGTGCTCAAGTGAAGTTAAGAAATTTTAAATGATTCGTTGTGAAGAATTATTGTTGTTGGAAGAATTTATTGGCATAATTTAGTTGAAAGTGTTAAGTTGAGTGGTATAATATTTGGAAAAAATAAGGAGAAATAATGTGGATTGAAATTGGAAAATAATTGGATAGATTTGAAATGATTGTGGTTGTCGTAAATATAGTTAATATTGTGGAAATATAAGATGGATTTGAGCGAAAATTATTTAGAAAGGTTGAAGTAGGCACGTGACATCATGAATAAGTTGTCGGAGATATAAAATAAGGAATTAGGTAAGCAATTGATATAAGTAATTTCAGTAAAAATTTATTAAGATGTGAGTTAATTGAAGATGGTTTCATGGTAGGATGAAAAATATAAATTTGAGTAAGGATTAATTGATTGAAGTGCTGCCCGTATAAATATGCAATTACATATATTGAGTTCGTATTATTGCTAAGAAGTGCAAAGATAAGGTTAGAGTACTGTGGTGGCGTGCCGGAGTAAATAACGAGCGACTGGCCAGTGAAAATAGTTAGAGATACCACCGAACAAATAACGACTTAATATCTTGTTGTTGCCAGGTGAGTGAACTTGTATTAAAATGTTTTGAGAGATACACATTTCTGTTTGATTGAATCCTCTAAAATGTTTTATTGGTTTTTCTTCAAAAACCTGCACGAGAACAAGCCCTTATGAAATGTTTTTATGTTATGAAATGGATAATGTGATGAATTCATATGTTTATGTGTAATGTTGATATATATATACTATGTCATAAATGGTACCATTGTGTGACAAATGCAACCGTGCATGTGCGGGGTGAGTGTGCACTTGTCGATGATGACGGTGGTGAAGGAGATGGATGGTGATATTGTCCGGCTATATGCACGATGTGGTGGGATGCACATGAGTTGGGTGAGATGGGATGTCCAGCTATGTGCACGATGTGGTGGGATGCACATGAGTTGGATGTGATGCGGTGATATACTAATTGATATGTTTAAGTATATGTATATGCAATAGAAGGATTATGATTATAATATGTCATTATATGGCGTGATGAATCTTGAAAATTTCCCACTTACTTGTGAATTGATTTTATTGCAGCAAGAAACATTCTGTTTATACTACCTTGCTTGGATGATTGCTAGAAATTTCCTCTCTTTCCAATTTCATGCTGAATATGGTTCCTTCATCATTAAATGATTTAATAACCAGGGGTTAAATGGAGGGATTTTAATAAGAACTTGAACTAAGTTGCATTGTTTTCAAAGATGTGCATCATGATGTCTAAACCTTCCTCAACGTTGCTTGTTCCCTTCCTATGTTCACTCATTGAGTTTGTACTCACGTTTTCAAAATTCTTGTTTTAGGTTTCCTAAGTGAAAGGTGGTTGGATCCTAGGACGAGGTGTTCCTCCCTATCCATTTCTCGGTAGGTTTACCATGACATTAAATGTTAGCAACTTCACTTCGCTGACGGTCAAGTTCTAATTAAGTGTATATGAATACTTGTTGTGAAATGATAAGATTCATTTGTCAAACTATATATGTGTATTATGGTTGATGATGCCATTCTGAATGCATAGTTGGGGTTTATGAATTGTTTTCAAAGGAACTATATTTGAATGTTACAGATTTTGAATTTTAAATGAGTATCGATTAATGTATAAGATCATGTAAGTAGGCTTGCTTGGGATTAGTGGGTCGAGTCCATTGGACCTTTGTGCCGATAATGGTCTGAAAATTGGGTTGTGACAGACTTGGTATCAGAGCCCTAGGTTTATATGAGTTTTAGGAATTCCTCTGTGGTCAACGAAGTTTTTGGAGTCCGTGTAAAGTCTTGTCCTTGGATTGTGGGTGCGCAACGCAAGTCAAGGAAGAGAGGCTGCATGGGCCCCTACTTCATTAGAAACCTACTAGTTCTTATGATGTCTAGATGGATTAGTAATTAATACTTGATTGGTATAGGTGGAGGTGTACAAGTTGCACACGCCATGTCTAGAAGAACCGGTAGTCCTGAGGCCCCTCATAGTGCTAGCGAGGGATCATTAAATTCCACTACTAGGAGCCAATGGCGCCCTGATCTAGGTAATTTGGAAGGTGACCCATACCGAATTCCTATTAACTAGATTCCCCCAAAAATAGAAGAGTGGTTTCGTGATAAGGAAAGCCTTGAGAGTAGCGATAGTCTTGAAAGTGAGGATAGCTCTGACATTCAGGAAGCTATAAGAAATTTCCTTTTGAAGAGATCTAAGGAATGGCATAGGGAAAAGACGAAAGACGCAATTGCAAAGGGGAATATTCATCTTAGGAAAGTATTTGCTGTCTGACACTTTCCTCCTGATTGTGGAATAGGTGCTGCGCTTGTGAGTAGTGAGGAATACAAGAGGATACAACAAGTTTTGGTTGAAGATAAAATGAGAAAATCTCAAGAGGAAGAGGAGGACCCGGAAAGGATTAATCGATGTGCTCGGATCAAGGCGACAAGGATCCTAAAGACACTTAATACCTTCTTTGAAGTTTGTATCACTCTAAGTCTAAGCAGATGCGGTGTTAGGGAAATAGTAGTAGTTATCTATACAAGGGAGTTAAGAGTTGACTTTTATTTTGTATGACTCGAACGAATTATAAAGTAGCTATTTGAATGACTGGATGTGTATGAAAATCTTTTGGTATGATAGAGGTAGACTAGTAATATAATTATTGAGGAAGGATATTCACCTTAGTGGCATGGTTGGTCACCTTAGATGATTATTAAGGATCGACGTAGAAAGTCATTAATGATACAAACAACTACGAGACCTGACAAATGATTACCGATTAATTGTGGAAAAGTGAAATTTGAAATCCCAGTTGCAGTTACAGTTTGGAAGGATATGAGAGAAATCAATGAGGATATAGGTGACACTTAGATTGGGTGATGTGATTAAGTCAAGGATTGTAAAATTTAAGTATGGAGGGAACTACAAAATGATGCCATGACATTATAAGATAATAATTTGGTACAAATATGGAACTTGGGAGAAAATCAATCCTTGATTTAATAAGATTGTGAATGTAGAGCGTGGAGAAAGTTGAACTATTTTCATGGCCATTTGTATTGAAAGTCAACAAAACTATTTGAGTTGCACGATAAGAAACACAATGAATTGTAAAGTATTAGGATGAATAATATGTTGACCAAAGTCAAATCCTAAGAAATAAAAGAGACAAAGATTAAGCCTTGTTAAAGGCTAAGGAAAAGGTGAGTGAAGTGTTAGATGAATATATGAGAGATGGGTAAGGGATGTCAATACCAAGTGATGAAAGTGTGAATGAAGGATTACAAGGGTGGTATAGAAAACGAGTTTATATAGAATGTCGTTGTGAGAATTTGCAATTCTTGTCTTGACTCAGTTAAATGAAAAGGGGTAGTAACCACACAAAGCCAATTTTGTGGCACACTAGAAACCTATGAAGATGAATTGGGAATTGAATGGACGAGTGTGTATTTATATGTCTTTAACAATAAGTGCATGTCTATAGAACAATATATTCGAGATTTAAAGGAGCAAATAAGAGACTAAGTGTTTTAGGAATGCACAAACATCTTTGAGAAGAAATTTCTAATCATACACGGCAAGTATAAAATGTGGAATTTTTGAAATTTGCTGAGGAGTCTAATGGCTAAGTCACAGGTTAAGTGATCACATGCGGTGAGACATAAGTTTAAGATAGGTATCCCTAAGAAAATACTTAAGAGGAGTTCTGCTATGGATTTTGTGAAAGTAAGCATTAAGTTATGTGGTTATAAAGAGGAAGCCATAAGTTGAAGGTGATATTCATATTGACATTGAAAAGTACTTGAGGCATGCACGATTCAAATCAGTCTAAGTTTTAAGTGACTCATTAAGGTCAAAATGCAACAAGGATATAATATATATATATATATATATATATATATATGTGTGTGTGTGTGTGTGTGTGTGTTAGAGGTATGAAGAATAATTGAGAAATAAGGATGACTTTTAGGGATGGTGGCATGGCAGAAGATGCAATGATCAAGTAAGAGATAAATCCTTAAAGGATCAATGAGAATATAAAGCATATATGGATACTGGATTGCAATTTAATGAAAATGACATTTAGCAAGTGAGATGTAATTAATGACATTGTGAGGCAAGGATATATAGTATGATAAAACTCAAGTATATAGTTGGAAATGATATAAACGATATGAAGTTATGCATAGGCATAACAAGAATGTTGACATACACTATGAGGATTATTATATTGAATCTTGGATAAGGATGGGGATAAAAAAAAAAAAGAAATGTAGTCCAAGGCACGCGAACACATGGATCCTTATGCGTAACGAGGGATGTTGACATTTGGAAAATGCATGTACATACGTATATGTGAAATTGATGACTTAACCATATGAGGTGAAGAATTGTTCTTAGTAATTTGAGATTTGAACTTCATGTATTTGATGAGTTGTATAGATGGTACAACGGCAAGAAGTTCCATTAGAAGTTGAACTATGACGATATAAGGAATTTTGGGAAAAATGGTAAGAGAAATGAGATTAAAGAAATGTAATCCACGGCGTGAGAATAATTGAAGTATGTGGCGTAAATGCAAAATAAACCTGAAGCATGTGGGAATAATTGAAAGCATTAACTTTTCTCAACGTTGAGACTATGTACAGAAATGAATATGGCATGTTTGTAATGCTGAAGGCCACATAATAATGTATGGGAATAAAATGAATGAATCAATGTCGAGAAGTTTGGCAAGGAGCGAAATAATACAATGGTGATTAAGTATACATAAGTAAGTATAATATGTGATCGAAAACGGTATGATTGAGATGGAGTTATGGTTCAAATTTAATGATAGTGATAGAGGCATGTTTGAAGTGTCAATATAAGAGATTATGATTGTGAAAGGTATTGCTGATTTGATTCTGAAGGAAAATAATAGACATAAGTGAGGTATTCAAATTGAACTGGAGGTGAACGAGGTGAATAAATGGAATGTCCCTATAATGGGGGAAAAGGAATAAGATCATGGAGTGAGATTAATAACTCGACGTCGACGTGAATTCGAGGACGAATTCTATTTAAGTAGGGGAGACTGTAATACTTCATACTTTGATGTGGTGACTAATAAAGCTTATTGGATGTCAATTAAGGCATAATAAGGTATTTTGGGCACCAAGGAGACAAGAGAAAATTTTTGGAATAAAATAATATTTATTAATAAAATAGTATTAAAATATTAATATTTTATTCAGTGTCAAAATTTTTCATGAAGAAGGAGTATATGGTCAATCTAAGTGGGGGAGAAGAAGAATGAGAAAATTTCAGAGAAAAATGACGTTAATGGGGCTGCGTGTCTTTATTAAGTAAAGATAGCGCGAGTAAATAAATATTTTAAATATTATCAGGACACCGCGTTGGAGTACAAACTTTATACTTCATTTGTACATGTGAAGAAAAAGGTAATAGAAGGAAATTGGAGTTTAAGAAATGTTGGAAGGAACCAATTGTAAAAGATGGAAGTTGGAGGAGTCACATGGTAAATAAGGAAAAGTTTAAGGACTTATTTGTAATTTTGATATTTAAAGTTAAAAAGGAGAATTTTCTAATTAAGGAAGGCTAGGTTATGAGTAATATGAGATGTCCATGTGTGAGACCCTAACCTCTATAGGCTTGTAACTAGGCATAGACGCCATAACACGAGCTAGGGGTAGTTTCGTCATTTCCTCTAATAAGCTCCCAGAAGAAATTTTTATTATATTTTGAGGTCTAAATAGGTGTAAGATTCCATAAATGATATGTAATGATGAAAACATGAAGAAAACTAGAAGTTTCAATAATTTTCACAACAGGGGCAAAATGGTCATTTTTCACCTCGGGTTAGAATTTTTAAGTTTTCATGAACCCAAACATTTCTAGACCATTATGGACCTTGTCCTAGTGTCAAAAGAGTAAAAATATTTCATAAAAGATTGGAGGAGAATAAGTTAATTTATGGAGGGGCATTTTGGTAATTTAAGTGGAATGGATAAGCTTGGGCTATAAATATCTCTTTCTTCCAACAGCTCATACATTCTTCAACAGCTTTTCTTCTTCTTCTCTTTCGTGTTGCTTCCCAACCTCCATGAAAGCTTGATAAGAAAGCTCCACAACCTTCCTTAAATAGCTCCAAATTTCATGCTTTTGGTGCACCCTTTCCATAAACCCTTGTGCTCTTCCATTCTCTCACTTTAAAACCCTTGAAAAATCTTGTTTCCATACTCTCTCTCACAAGTTAGGTGTTTTAGAGAGAGAAAGAGGAAGCTTTACAATAGTTTGGAGAATCGTTGGAAATAATTTCAAAGTTTTAAAGCTATTAAGGTGAGTAGTAAATTTGAGTTAAAATTTTAGTGTTGAGAATGACTAGAGATTTGATTTGTGAATATTTTGTAGTTGAGATTGCTAATTCACTGTGGAATAATAGGATAGTGAAAATGGATAGACATTTAATGACCATTTGAAGTAAGCAAAGAGAAAGTTTTTGGACTCTATAAGCATGTGAATTAACATAATTCTGATGTTAATGTGATCATAGGTTCCAACGAAGCCACACCGTCCCAATTGGACCATTAGGGAAGTTAGAGTCGGTTAAAGGCTCAATAAACACCAATGAGTGGACGTGCATTTCAAAAATTGTTTTGGGAATGTAAACTTATTTGCACTATATACTTGAATGATTTTTTTCAACTTTCTTTAAAAACGAGTGCTTTGGGAACAAGCTTTTGATAAATTGATTTTATGTTGTGACATGTGGCTGTTATGGATGGTTGAACTACTACACTATGTTGATATATATATACAAATAATGTTCTGTATTGATATTGACCAGGCTATGTGCAAGTAAGAGTGCATATAAGCCGTTGCTGACTCAGCTATGTGCAAGTGGGAGTGCACATAAGCCATTGCTAACCCGACTATGTGCGAGTGGGAGTGCGCATATGCCATTGCATATGAGATGATGATGATGGGAGGGTGTACATGATGAGTGATATATATATATATATACATATATGGTATATGGTTGTAATGCAAAAATGTGAGCATTTGAATTGTTGAAATTTGGGAGTTTGTATGTGTTACATGTTGCTTTTGTTATTTTAGCAGGATGGCTTTGATTTAAGGGAAAAAGGAAACTTTTTTCTTGATGTTCTGATTCTCGTTGCAGCAAGAAACTCTCGGGTTTTGAAGGGGTTGGCTGGCCGAAAACTCGTTGCAGCAAGAATCCATTCTCTCTGCAATGAGAAAGGTACTGTGGCTTCTCGTTGTAGCGAGAAACTTTCTGTTTTGAAACCCAAAATTTCGCTGCAGCGAAAAACTTTCTGTTTTTCTCCCCATTTGGTTCTGTTGCTACCCTATTTTCCATTTCTTTGGTACCATAGTTGAGCATGGATTTCCAACATTAAGGAATAAATGAATTAAGTTTAAAATGAGGAGGTTTGGTGAGAAACCCTCGGCCAGTTAAGAAACCCTCGGCTAGATGATAATTTAAGTCAAGTGTTGCTACAGCAAAAATTCATTCTCGCTGCAATGAGGACCCGTCGTTTATTTGACTTGATTCGCATGAATGCTATTAAAGTTTTCACTCTCCAAATCCTTTGTTGAGCATGGACTCTTTTCAATAAGTGACTTTTTTTCTCATGTGGGGTTTACATGAGGGGTTTAATAAGAACTCAAATAAATTGCATTGTTTAGAAAAATGAATGCATTATGATTTCGTTAAACATTCCTTACGGTATGCTTGTTCCCTTCTTGTTCACTCACTGGGTTTATACTCACTGTTTTCAACTTCATGTTTTCAGATCACGAGGCAGTTGGTAACTAGGTCGAAGTGTCTTCGTATATTCGACCCTTGGTAGGTGTCTCGGCATTCAGTAGCTGTACATTCATCCGAGTCTCTCCGTTGGAAGTCAAGTATTCTTTTCTTGTGTATAGACAAACCTAATGTAAATTATTAAGATACATGTTGTAGACAATGTATAGACACTTGTTTGGTATGCTAGTATGAGGTGGCAATGTTTAATATTATTTTGATCCTAAGTTATGAAACGTGACTTAGCAGTTATGATGGAATGATGAACACGTCAAATTAATAAGCTTGCTTAAGCTTAGTGGACTACGTCCATTGGGCCCATGTGCCGGTCATGGCCTGGAATTTGGGTCGTGACAACATGTAGGTTGAATGGGGCAAGAAATGAATAAATAAACCATAAAGTAAAAAAAATAGAAAGAGTAAAAATGTGAGTGGTGGGTGGAAGGTGATAAAGTCTTTGTCATGTGATTTTAGTGCATAAAAAAAGTGGAGAAAATAAGTTAAAAGTGATGAATTCATGGACAAGCTGTCCATGACAAAAAAAATGAAGAGAAAAAATGAGAAAATAGTGAAATGAGGAAGAAAAGTCAAGTAAGGTGGCGGTAAAGGTTCCAAGCAATTGTTGACTTGCATTTTAACCACATGGCTGGTCAAAGAAGACAATAAAAGAAGAAGGAATGATGGTATGGGCAGTCACATGTAAAACAATAAGGAAAAGTAAATAATAAAAAAAAAAAAGAGAAAAAGACCAACATGGGTAGCCGCCCATGTGGTCAATTAATGAATCAATACATATTTTTTTTGGTGGTAGGGGCCGGCCAAGTTGGTAAGAAAGAATGAGATAAAGATGAAAGATAGAAAAGATAAGAAAGAAGAAAAAAAAAAAGAAAGAAGCAAAGTCGGTTAAGTGAAGAAGAAAAAAAGGAAAAGAAAAGTCGGTGTGAGAGAGAGAGAGCAAAGGGGAAAACCGTCGGCCAAGGGAGAAAGAGAGGGCTAAAAGAGAGTAGAAAAATGGCAGCTACCGCTGCTTAGAGGGGTGAAGAGAAACCTTGTTCTGCACAATTTTTAGAAGGAAATAGGAAGTGTTTTGCTGTAAAATTTTAAGAGGAAATGGGAAAAGTTTTGCTGCAAATTTTGAAAGGAAATAGAAAGAGTTTTGCTGCAAATTTGAAAGAGAAAACAAGAGCTAGTGCCATTAGGTTTGTGAGGGAGTAAACAAAAGCTTAAGCTACAAGCTTGTGAGTGTAAGAAAGGAAAAAGAAAGAGAAGAAAGGTGCCGTCGACCGACGGGAGAGAGGAGAAGAAGAAAGAGAGAAAGAAACAAAAAAAAAAAAGAAAAAAGAAGAAAAAGAGAGTGTGGGTATAGCCCAATAAGAAAAGAATGGGCATGGCCCAATAGGAAGAAATGGGAAAAGCCCATGGAAAGGGCCCAATAGCAACAAAGAAAGAAAGGTCCAAAAGAGAATAAAGGTGGAGACTTGGGCTTGGGCTAACCTAGCCCAAATAGGTAAAAACTTCCTTGCTTTTATTGGGCTTGTTATAAAGTTGGATTATTTAGGGCTAGCCCACTTGTTTAGTTAAATTTTGGTTATTAGTGGTATGAATTAAATTTAAATTACTTTAATACAATATTTGAAAATTGTATTAGGATATGTCATAGGACTAAAGTAAAGAAGAAAATATGAAATTGATGAATAGTGCTCAAGTGAAGTTAAGAAATTTTAAATGATTCGTTGTGAAGAATTATTGTTGTCGAAGGAATTTATTGGCATAATTTAGTTGAAAGTGTTAAGTTGAGTGGTATAATATTTGGAAGAAATAAGGAGAAACAATGTGGATTGAAATTGGAAAATAATTGGATAGATTTGAAATGACTATGGTTGCCGTAAATATAGTTAATATTATGGAAATATAAGATAGATTTAGGCCGAAATTATTTAGAAAGGTTGAAGTAGGCACGTGACATCATGAATAAGTTGTCGGAGATATAAAATAAGGAATTACGTAAGCAACTAACATAAGTAATTTAAGTAAAAATGTATTAAGATGTTAGTTAATTGAAGATGGTTTCATGGTAGGATGAAAAATATAAATTTGAGTAAGGATTAATTGATTGAAGTGCTGCCTGTATACATATGTAATTAAATATATTGAGTTCTTCTTATTGCTAGGAAGTGCAAAGATAAGGTTAGAGTACTGTGGTGGTGTGTCAGAGTAAATAACGAGCGATCGGCCAGTGAAAATAGTTAGAGATACCTCCGAACAAATAACGACTTAATATCTCGTTGTTGCCAGGTGAGTGAACTTGCATTAAAATGTTTTGAAAGATACACATTTATGTTTGATTGAATCCTCTAAAACGTTTTTTTGGTTTTTCTTCGAAAACTTGCACAGGAACAAGCCCTTATGAAATGTTGTTATGTTATGAAATGGATAATGTGATGAATTCATATGTTTATGTATAATGTTGATATATATATACTATGTCATAAATGGTGCCATTGTGTGACAAATGCAACCGTGCATGTGAGGGGTGAGTGTGCACTTGTCGGTGATGACGGTGGTGAGGGAGATGGATGGTGATACTGTCCGGCTAAGTGCACGATGTGGTGGGATGCACATGGCTAGATGAGGTGGGATGTCTGGCTATGTGCACAATGTGGTGGGATGCACATGAGCTGGGAGAGATGGGATGTTCGGCTATGTGCACGATGTGGTGGGATGCACATGAGCTGGGTGGGATGGGATGTCCAGCTATGTGCATGATGTCGTGGGATGCACATGAGCTGAATGAGATGTGGTGATGTACCAGTTGATATATGCTTAAGTATATGTATATGCAATAGAAAGATTATGATTATAATATGTGATTATACGGCATGATGAATCTTGAAAATTTCCCACTTACTTGTGAATTGATTTTATTGCAGCAAGAAACATTCTGTTTATACTGCCTTGCTTGGATGATTGCTGAAAATTTCCTCTCTTTCCAATTTCATGCTGAATATGGTTCCTTCATCATTAAATGATTTAATAACCATGGGTTAAATGGAGGGATTTTTATAAGAACTTGAACTAAGTTGCATTGTTTTCAAAGATGTGCATCACGATTTCTAAACTTTCCTTAACGTTGCTTATTCCCTTTCTATGTTCACACACTGAGTTTGTACTCACGTTTTCAAAATTCATGTTTTAAGTTTCCTAAGGCAAAGGTGGTTGGATCCTAGGACGAGGTGTTCCTCCCTATCCATTGCTCGGTAGGTTTACCATGACATTAAATGTTAGCAACTTTGTCCGGAGTCACTTCGTTGACGGTCAAGTTCTAATTAAGTGTATATGAATACTTGTTGTGAAATGATGAGATTCATTTGTCAAACTATTTATGTGTATTATGGTTGATGATGCCATTCTAAATGCATAGTTGGGGTTTATGAATTGTTTTCGAAGGAACTATATTTGAATGCTACAGATTTTGAATTTTAAATGAGTATGGATTAATGTATAAGATCATGTAAGTAGACTTGCTTGGGCTTAGTGGGTCGAGTCCATTGGGCCCTTGCGTCGGTCATGGCCTGAAAATTGGGCTGTGACATTCCTATTGGGCCATGCCCATTCTTTTCTTATAGGGCTATACCCACTCTCTTTTTTTCTTTTTTTTTCTTCTTTTCTCTCCCACCGGTCGGCAGCACCTTTCTTCTCTTTCTTTTTCCTTTCTTACACTCACAAGCTGGTAACTCAAGCTTTTGTTTACTCCCTCACAAACCCAACAGCACCAGCTCTTGTTTTCTCTTTCAAATTTGCAACAAAACTCTTTCTATTTCCTCTCAAAATTTGTAGCAAAACTCTTCCTATTTCTTTTTAAAAATTTACAGCACATGGCCTCTCTCTTCACTTCTTTAAGCGACGACAGCTGCCATTTTTCTGCTCTCTTCCAGCCCTCTCTTTCTCCCTTGGCCGACGACTTTCCCCTTTGCTCTCTCTCTCTCTCACACCGACTTTTCTTTTTCCTTTTTTGCTTCTTCACTTAACCGGCTTTGACTCTTTCTTTTTTTTTTTTCTTCTTTCTTATCTTTTCTATCTTTCATCTTTATCTCATTCTTTCTTACCAACTTGGCCGGCCCCTACCACCAAAAAAAATATGTATTGATTTTTTAATTGACCACATGGGCGGCTGCCCATGTTGGTTTTTCTCTTTTTTTTTTTATTATTATTTATTTTTCCTTATTGTTTTACATGTGACTGCCCATACCATCATTCCTTCTTCTTTTATTGTCTTCTTTGACCGGCCATGTGGTTAAAATGCAAGTCAACAATTTCTTGGAACCTTTACCGCCAGCTTACTTGACTTTTCTTCCCCATTTCACTATTTTCTCATCTTTTCTCTTCATTTTCTTTGTCATGGACGGCTTATCCATGAATTCATGACTTTTGACTTATTTTCTCCACTTATTTTATGTACTAAATCACATGACAAAGACTTTATCACCTTCCACCCACCACTCACATTTTTACTCTTTATATTATTTTTACTTTATGGTTTATTTATTCATTTAAAATCCCATTCAACCTACATGTACATCTCATATTACTCATAATCTAGCCTTCCTTAATTAGAAAATTCTCCTTTTTAACTTCAAATATCAAAATTACAAATGAGTCTTTAAACTTTTCCTTATTTACCATGTAACTCCTCTAACTTCCATCTTTTACAATTGGTTCCTTCCAACATTTCTTAAACTCCAATTTCCTTCTATTACCTTCTTCTACACATGTACAAACGAAGTATAAAGTTTGTACTCCAACGCGGTGTCTCGATAATATTTAAAATATTTATTTACTCGTACTATCTTTACTTAATAAAGACACGTGGCCCCATTAACGTCATTTTTCTCCAAAATTTTCTCATTCTTCTTCTCCCCCATTTAGATTGACCATATACTCATTCATAAAAAATTTCGACACTGAATAACATATTAATATTTTAATATTATTTTTTAATAAAATATTATTTTATTCAAAAAATTTCCTCTTGTCTCTTTGGTACCAAAAATATCTTATTATGCCTTAATTGACATCCAATAAGCTTTATTAGTCACCATATCAAAGTACGGAGTATTACAGTCTCCCCCACTTAAATAGAATTCGTCCTCGAATTCACGTCGACGTCGAGTTATCAATCTCACTCTATGTTCTTATTCCTTTTCCCCCATTATAGGAACATTCCATTTATTCACCTTGTTCACCTCCAATTCAATTTGAATACCTCACTTATGTCTATAATTATCCTTTAGAATCAGATCAGCAGTACCCTTCACAATCATAATCTCTTATATTGAGACTCCAAACATGCCTCTATCACTATCATTAAATTTGAACCATAACTCCATCTCAATCATACCGTTTTTGATCACATATTATACTTACTTATGTATACCTAATCACCATCGTATTATTTCGCTCATTGCCAAACTTCTCAACATTGATTCATTCATTTTATTCATATACATTATTATGTGGCCTACAACATTAGAAACATGCCATATTCATTTCTGTACATAGTCTCAACGTTGAGAAAAGTTAATGCTTTCAATTATTCCCACATGCTTCAGGTTTATTTTGCATTTATGCCACATACTTCAATTATTCCCACGTCGTGGATTACATTTCTTTAATCTCATTTCTCTTACTATTTTTCCCAAAATTTCTTATATCGTCATAGTTCAACTTCTAATGGAACTTCTTGCCGTTGTACCATCTATACAACTCATCAAATACATGAAGTTCAAATCTCAAATTACTGAGAACAATTTTTCACCTCACATGGTTAAGTCATCAATTTCATATATACGTATGTACGTACATTTTCCAAATGTCAACATCCCTCGTTACGCATAAGGATTCATGTGTTCGCGTGCCTTGGACTACATTTCTTTTTTTATATTTATCCCCATCCCTATCCAAGATTCAATATAATAATCCTCATAGTGTATGTCAGCATTCTTGTTATGCCTATGCATAACTTCATATCGTTTATATCATTTCCAACTATATGCTTGAGTTTTATCATGCTATATATCCTTGCCTCACAATGTCATTAATTACATCTCACTTGCTAAATGTCATTTTCATTAAATTGCAATCCAGTATCCGTATATGCTTTATAATCTCATTGATCCTTCAAGGATTTATCTCTTACTTGATCATTGCATCTTATGCCATGCCACCATCCCTAAAAGTCATCCTTATTTCTTAATTATTCTTCATAGCTCTAACATATATATATATATATATTATATCCTTGTTGCATTTTGACCTTAATGAGTCACTTAAAACTTAGACTGATTTGAATCGTGCATGCCTCAAGTACTTTTCAATGTCAATACAAATATCACTTTCAGTTTACGGCTTCTTCTTTATAACCACATAACTTAATGCTTACTTTCACAAGATCCATAGTAGAACTCCTCTTAAGTATTTTCATAGGGATACCTATCTTAAACTTATGTCTCACCGCATGTGATCACTTAACCCATGACTTAGCCATTAGGCTCCTCAGCAAATTTAAAAAATCCCACATTTTATACTTGCCGTGTATGATTAGAAATTTCTTCTCAAAGATGCTTGTGCATTCCTAAAATAATTAGTCTCTTATTTGCTCCTTAACATCTCAAACATATTGTTCTATAGACATGCACTTATTGTTAAGGACATATAAATACATACTCATCCATTCAATTCCCAATTCATCTTCATAGGTTTCTAGTGTGCCACACAATTGGCTTTGTGTTGTTACTACCCCTTTTCATTTAATTGAGTCAAGACAAGAATTGCAAATTCTCACAACGACATTCTATATAAACTCATTTTCTATACCACCCTTGTAATCCTTCATTCACACTTTCATCATTTGGTATTGACATCCCTTACCCATCTCTCATATATTCATCTAACTCTTCACTCACCTTTTCCTTAGCCTTTAACAAGGCTTAATCTCTTGTCTCCTTTATTTCTTTGGAATTGATTTTGGTCAACATATTATTCATCCTAATACTTCACGATTCATTGTGTTTCTTATCTTGTAACTCAAATAGTTTTGTTGACTTTTAGTACAAATGGCCATGAAAATAGTTCATCTTTCTCCACGCTCTACACTCACAATCTTTATTAAATCAAGGATTCACCTTTTTCCAAGTTCCATAATTTGCCTCCCTTAGTCTATATTTGTGCCAAATTAGCATTTATAATGCCATGGCATAATTTTGTAATTCCTTCCATACTTAAATTTTACAATCCTTGACTTAATCACATCATCATTTTTAAGTGTCACCTATATCCTCATTGATTTCACCCATATCCTTCTGAATTGTAACTACAATTGGGATTTCAATTTCACATTTCTATGATTAATTGGTAATCATTTATCAGGTCTCATTGTTGTTTGTACCATTAATGACTTTCTACGTTGGTCCTTAATAATCATTTAAGGCGACCAACCATGCCACTAAAGTGAATATCCTTCCTTGATAATTATATTTCTAGTTTACCTCTGTCATACCAAAAGATTCCATACACATCCAGTCATTTAAACAGCTACTTTATAATCTGTTCGAGTCATACAAAATAAAAACCAACTCTTAACTCCTTTGTACAGATACCTACTACTATTTCCTTAACACTGCATCTGCTTAGACTTAGAGTGATACAAACTTCAACAAAAGTATTAAGTGTCTTTAGGATCCTTGTCGCCTTGATCCGAGCACATCGACGGATCCTTTTCCCTGTCTTCCTTTTTCTCTTGAGATTTTCTCATTTTATCTTCAACCCAAGCTTGCTGTATCCTCCTGTATTCCTTACTACTCACAAGCGCATCACCTATTCCACAACTAGGAGGAAAGTATCGGACAACAGATACTTTCTTGGGATGAATATTCCCCTTTGCAATTGCCTATTTCGTCTTTTCCCTATGCCATTCCTCAAATCTTTTCAAAAGGAAATTTCTTACAGCTTCCTGAATGTTAGAGCTATCCTCACTTTCAAGACTCTCGCTACTCTCAAGGCTTTCCTTATCACGAAACCACTCTTCTAATTTCGGGGGAATCTAGTTAATAGGAATTCGGGACAGGTCACCTTCGGATTACCTAGATCAAGGCGCCATTGGCCCCTGGTAGTGGAATTTAATGATCCCTTGCTAGATCTATGAGGGGCATCGGCACTACTGTCTCTTCTAGACATGACGTGGGCAATCGGCACACCTCCACCTATACGCAATCAGTATTAATTACTCATCCATCTAGACATCATAAGAATAGGTAGGTTTCTAATGAAGTAGGGGCCCATGCAGTCTCCTGTCCTTGACTTACGTTGCGCACCCACAATCCAAAGACAAGACTTTACACAGACTCCAACAACTCCGCTGACCACAAGAATCCCTAGAACTCATCTAAACATAGGGCTCTGATACCAAGTTTGTCACAGCTCAATTTTTAAGCCATTACCGGCTCAAGGGCCCAATGGACTCAGCCCACTAAGCCCAAGTAAGCCTACTTACATGATCTTATACATTAATCCATACTCATTTAAAATTCAAAATCTGTAACGTTCAAATATAGTTCCTTTGAAAACAATTCATAAACCCCAACTATGCATTCAGAATGACATCATCACCCATAATACACATATATAGTTTGACAAATGAATCTCATCATTTCACAACAAGTATTCATATACACTTAATTAGAACTTGACCGTCAGCGAAGTGACTCCGGACAAGGTTGTTAACATTTAATGTCATGGTAAACCTACCGAGCAATGGATAGGGAGGAACACCTCGTCCTAAGATCCAACCACCTTTGACTTAGGAAACTTAAAACATGAATTTTGAAAACGTGAGTATAAACTTAGTGAGTGAAAATAGGAAGGGAACAAGCAACGTTAAGGAAGGTTTAGAAATCATGATGCACATCTTTGAAAATAATGCAACTTAGTTCAAGTTCTTATTAAAATCCCTCCATGTAACCCCTGGTTAGTAAATGATTTAATGATGAAGGAACCATATTCAACATGAAATTGGAAAGAGAAGAAATTTCCAGCAATCATCCAAGCAAGGTAGTATAAACAGAATGTTTCTTGCTGCAATAAAATCAATTCACAAGTAAGTGGGAAATTTTCAAGATTCATCATGCCATATAATCACATATTATAATCATAATCTTTCTATTGCATATACATATACTTAAGCATATATCAACTAGTATATCACCACATCTCATCCAGCTCATGTGCATCCCACCACATTGTGCACATAGCCGGACATCCCATTTCACCCAGCTCATGTGCATCCCACCACATCGTGCACATAGCCGGACATCCCATCTCTCTCAGCTCATGTGCATCCCATCACATCGTGCACATAGTCGGACATCCCACCTCACCCAGCTCATGTGCATCCCACCACATCGTGCACTTAGCCGGACAGTATCACCATCCATCTCCCTCACCACCGTCATCACCGGCAAGTGCACACTCACCCCGCACATGCACGGTTGCATTTGTTATACAATGGTACCATTTATGACATAGTATATATATATATCAACATTATACATAAACATATGGATTCATCACATTATCCATTTCATAACATAAAAACATTTCATAAGGGCTTGTTCCATGCAAGTTTTTGAAGAAAAACCAATAAAATGTTTTAGAGGATTCAATTAAATGTGTATCTCCCAAAACATTTTAATGCAAGTTCACTCACTTGGCAACAACGAGATATTAAGTTGCTATTTGTTCGGAGGTGTCTCTAACTATTTTCACTGGCCGATCACTCGTTATTTACTCCGGCACGCCACCACAGTACTCTAACCTTATCTTTGCACTTCCTAGCAATAATACAAACTCAATATATTTAATTACATATGTGTACGGGCAGCACTTCAACCAATTAATCCTTACTCAAATTTATGTTTTTCATCCTACCATGAAACCATTTTCAATTAACTCACATCTTAATACATTTTTACTGAAATTACTTATATCAGTTGCTTACGTAATTCCTTATTTTATATCTTCGACAACTTATTCATGATGTCACGTGCCTACTTCAACATTTCTAAATAATTTCGACCCAAATCCATATTATATTTCCACAGTATTAATTATATTTACGGCAACCACAGTCATTTCAAATCTATCCAATTATTTTCCAATTTCAATCCACATTATTTCTCCTTATTTCTTCCAAATATTATACCACTCAACTTAACACTTTCAACTAAATTATGCTAATAAATTCCTCCGACAACAATAATTCTTCACAACGAATCATTTAAAATTTCTTAACTTCACTTGAGCACTATTCATCAATTTCATATTTTCTTCTTTACTTAGTCCTATGACACATCCTAATACAATTTTTAAATATTGTATTAAAGTAATTTAAATTTAATTTATACCACTAATAACCAAATTTTAACTAAACAAGTGGGCTAGCCCTAAATAATCCAACTTTATAACAAGCCTAATAAAATCAAGGAAGTTTTTACCTATTTGGGCTAGGTTAGCCCAAGCCCAAGTCTCCGCCTTTATTCTCTTTTGGACATTTCTTTCTTTGTTGCTATTGGGCCCTTTCCATGGGCTCTTCCCATTTCTTCCTATTGAGCCATGCCCATTCTTTTCTTATTGGGCTATACCCACACTATCTTTTTCTTTTTATTTTTTATTTTTTTCTCTCTTTCTTCTTTTCCTCTTTTTCGTCGGTCGGCAGCACCTTTCTTCTCTTTCTTTTTCTTTTCTTACATTCACAAGCCGACAGCTCAAGCTTTTTTCTACTCCCTCACAAACCCAATAGCACCAGCTTTTATTTTCTCTTTCAAATTTGCAGCAAAACTCTTTCTATTTCCTCTCAAAATTTGTAGCGAAACTCTTCTTATTTCCTCTTAAAAATTTGTAGCACAAGGCCTCTCTCTTCACTCCTCTAAGTGGAGGCAGCTGCCATTTTTATGCTCTCTTCCAGCCTTCTTTTTCTCCCTTGGTCGACGGCTTTCCCTTTTGCTCTCTCTCACACACCAACTTCTCTTTTTCCTTTTTTCCTTCTTCACTTAACCGACTTTGACTCTTTTTTTTTATTCTTTCTTATCTTTTCTATCTTTCATCTTTATCTCATTCTTTCTTACCAACTTGGCCGGCCCCTACCAAAAAAAAAATGTATTTATTCTTTAATTGACCACATGGGCAGCTGCCCATGTTGGTCTTTTTTATTATTATTATTATTATTTATTTTTCCTTATTTTTTTACATGTGATTGCCCATACCATCATTCCTTCTTCTTTTATTTTCTTCTTTGACCGACCATGTGGTTAAAATGCAAGTCAACAATTGCTTGGAACCTTTACTGCCACCTTACTTGACTTTTCTTCCCCATTTCACTATTTTCTCATCTTTTCTCTTCATTTTCTTTGTCATGGACGGCTTGTCCATGAATTCATGACTTTTGACTTATTTTCTCCACTTATTTTATGTACTAAAATCACATGACAAAGACTTTATCACCTTCCACCCACCACTCACATTTTTACTTTATGGTTTATTTATTCATTTATTGTCCCATTCAACCTACATGTACATCTCATATTACTCATAACCTAGCCTTCCTTAATTAGAAAATTCTCCTTTTTAACTTCAAATATCAAAATTGCAAATGAGTCCTTAAACTTTTCCTTATTTACCATGTGACTCCTTCAACTTCCATCTTTTACAATTGGTTCCTTCCAACATTTCTTAAACTCGAATTTCCTTCTATTACCATCTTCTACACATGTACAAATGAAGTATAAAGTTTGTATTCCAACACGGTATCCCGATAATATTTAAAATATTTATTTACCCGTGCTATTTTTACTTAATAAAGACACGCGTCCCCATTAATGTCATTTTTCTCCGAAATTTTCTCATTCTTCTTCTCCCCCACTTAGATTGACCATATACTCCTTCTTCATGAAAATTTCGACATTGAATAAATATTAATATTTTAATATTATTTTATTTTAAAAATTTTCTCTTGTCTCTTTGGTACCCAAAATACCTTATTATGCCTTAATTGGCATCCAATAACCTTTATTAGTCACCATATCAAAGTACGAAGTATTACACAAATGGTCCACAAAGAAACAAAGAATATCGTTTTCCAAGAGTCCCTTTTTTGAGGTGGGTAAGGATATAACATCCATGTAGCGAAGAAAGAAATGGGACTACCTGGAGCAACCCATTTAATATTCTGATAATTCTATTTTATAGAATTATTTTACTCCAATTTTGTTATTAAATATTAGCTAAGTCCTCAATTTTCAATTGTTATTTTATTTATTTTTAGTAGTTTTTATAATTAGGGTATTTTAAGTTAGTTATTTTAATTTTATGTTTTTCTTGTTAATTTGGTTGTTATTTATTGGTTTTTATTTCTTTTGTAGGATTAAAGGTGATTGGGCTTAATTTTGGAAAGTAAGGTGTAGACAGACCCAAAATCTGCTTGCATATACTTCGGTATTTTGGCCATATCTCGAGTTACAAAACTCCAAATGATGCGATTCTTCAACCAGTGGAAAGCTAAGAGACAGAGCTACAATTTTTATGAGATTACTTTGCCTAGTTCTACTTTGAAGATAGAGAAAATCGCATTGGAAAATGGCTGGACGTACTATGCCGAGAATGGAAATTTGTAAAGACTGATAATTGATTTTTGGGCCTTTCATTACACTTTTAAGCCCAATTAAGCCTTAGGTCAGCTGAAGGAACTTTAGGTTAAGTCTATTAGTATAAGTAAGATATGTTTAACAACATTAAGGTAGAGAACTTTTGAGAGACTTAAGAAGTTACAAGTTGAGGTTGAAACTTGGAGATCAAGGCGAAAAATATTGTTTTGTTTTCTTCCTTAGTTTTTATCTTTCTTGATACTTTCAATGGTTGAATTTTATACAATGTTATTTTATTTTGCAATTATGAGTAGCTAATTTTCTTTTTCTAGGATTGCAATTGAACTCACATGTAGTCTAAGTTTTTAATCTTTTTCTTACTTATTTTTAATGGGATTTGAATTGTTTATTCCAATTTGTTCTTAATGCTTTTAATTGCTTGGCTACCAATTAAATTGATCTAGGAACCTAAACAAACTTGGGAAAAGGAGTTTAGAGTAAACTAAAATTGGGATAGCATATGATCAAATTAATTGATTTGCGTATAGGATAAGGATATACCTATAGGCCATATGTAGCCAGATTAGAGCCTGAACTTAATGAGTCTGTTTTAATTTCAAATCACATAGGGATATAGTGTTTTAGTTAAAATAGATATTTTTCTAGGTTGAGTCAGGAGACCCTTATAAATAATTTAGGACTCTAGGTTAGCAATTCAACCCATTCAAATAAGTTAAGGAAGAGAGGTAAGATTTAGATAAAGTGTGAGGGATATTGTAATGTTAGGTTTATTGGTTGGATATTTTCTCAAGTTATTATTTTGATTTTGCTTGTTGGTTTTAATTTTAGTTTTAATTAATTATTTAATTTTGATTATTTGGATAAGATTAAATTGTTCTAATTTAGTACTTAGTAAAGTTTTAGATCAATTCTCTGTGGGATCGATACCCTGCTTGCTAATATACTATCTATTTGATACGTAAACTTGCGTAGTAGGATTTTAACTGACATATGCCATTTGCTACAACATGTAGCCCAAGTTTCTCAAGCTGTTGCACAATCAAAGAAAAGATGAAAAGGAGTTTCAAGGAAAGACTTACAAAATGTACAGACCATTGCCTTGTTACTAATGATTCCTTTGTCCATCTAATTTGCTTTGGCTGCTAATTTCTAGTGAAGAACTTGTAAACAAAAGGTTTCAACCTAGGGGGGGCTAATCTATTCCATAGGAGCTTCTAGTAGTTATTTGGTCTGTTTTGGGAATCAAAGTATGCACTGCAAAAAGAATGAGCTAAATAGACTCCACTTGTGGTTAGTTTCCATATAATCGAATCTTGATCAGTTGGGTGCAAATGAGCACTTTGAAAAATGATTTTGAAGTCAGTTCATTGGTTTGTTTGCCAACTTAGCAGTTGTTTTCTTAATTTAATGTCCCATATCCATTATTCGTTAGACTATCATCCTCAGTCAACTGTAGTGGCTTTTTTGTTGGCTACTAACCTAAAGATTCTTAGGAAAAGACTAGCAAGATGAATGTTCTCTATCTAAATATCATTCCAAAGGGAGATTTTTGAACCATTGCCAAAAGAGTATCTAAACCAATTAAAAACCAGATCATGAAATTTGCAAGAGGATCTCAAGGGTTTAGTGATGTGTTTCTAAAAGAGAGAGGGATCAAAGGATTTTTCAAAAGGCATCATAGAGCATGAATCGAACCTGTTCTTGGTTGAGACAACCTTTCGGCATAAGTTGTTGGGTTCATTAGCATATCGCCATAGCCATTTGGTGAAGAGAGCTTAGGTTTTTATGCCAAGATCGATGATTTCAAGACTTCCTTGGTCCTTAAGGTTACAAATTGAGTGCCAATTAATATAATGGATCTTTTTCTTTTTTAAGCTCCTAAACCATAGAAAGTTCATTTAGATGCTTTCCAATTTCTATTAATTGTCACCAGAAGCTGTAAGAAAAGATACATTGTACAAGTGAAGGCTTGACAAGACAAAATTAGTAAGGGTTTAGTGGCCACCCATCAAAAGAAATTGACCCTTCCAATTTAGGAGTCGGGTGTTAAATTTGTTAATGATTGGCTGCCACGTGCTCAAGGATCAAGGATTTGCCTCTAAAGGAAGGCCTAGATAGTTAAAGGGTAGGCTATCCATTTTGTAACCCACCAATGTAGCATAATGGTCAAGGAGATATTGTTTAACAACGATTCTAACAAGGCTGCCCTTAGAAAAGTTAATCTTTAAACCAAAGATAACTTAGAAGACTTTAAGAATTCTAGATATATTTATGACCTGATTGGATTAGGGCCCACAAATAGGAGGGTGTCATCGACGAACTAGAAGTGGGACATGGATAGTTGTGAATTCTTGATCTTAACCCCCTCAAAATTCCTCACATTGTTGACCTTGTGGAAAAAGATACTCAGAGATTTTGTAATGATTTTAAAGAGGAAGGGAGATAGGGGGCATCCTTGATGAAGGTTTTATGAGTTTTGAACTATGGCGTGGGAATGTTGTTTAACAAGACAGAGATTGACGCCACAAAGATACACTGCATAATCTATTTTCTCCACCTAGAACCAAACCCCATAAGCTCCACAATAAGATCCACATAGCCCTAATCAACACTATTGAATGCTTTCTCAAAGTCAACTTTGAAAAGAAAACCAAGCTTCTTGCTTTTCTTAAGAGAATTGATAAGCTTAGAATTTGTCTACCTCACACAAATGTGAATTGGTTTTTTCTGATAAGAGTGCCAATAACTGACTTCAATCTATTAGTTAGAACCTTTGCTAAGATTTTATAGGTGATTCCTATTAGACTTGTAGGTCGAAAGTCGAAGATAAATGAAAGCCCGTTGATCTTCAAGATCAATATAATGAAGGAGAAGTCAATGTTGGGGTTGAATTTTCCTATGGCATAGAACTCATTCATAAATGATATGATCTCAGCTTTGAAGATTAGCCATTGCCTTTTGAATATTTTGAGATTGATGCTGCTTGGACTAGGGGCTTTGTTCCCATCACACATCTGAATAGCATTCCATATTTCCTCCTCGAAAAAGATGCTTGAAGAATAGTACTTTGCTTTACACTAATTTGGTTGAAGCAACAGTTGAATTCCTTTATTTTCAGAGTGTCTTGTCTTTTAAATAAGTTTTGAAAGTGAGAGAAGACCTTGTTTCTGTTAACTAAAGGATCGTGAAAGATGACGTCATTGCATTGAAGATGGCAAATGCTATTAACTCTTATTCTACTGGAAGCCATGAGATGGAAAAACCTTACGTTCCTATCACATTGTTTGGTCCATTGGAGACGAGGATTTTATTGACGATTATCATGTCAAATTTTATTGATGATTTATTAAGGATTTCTCTAAAATTACTAAACCTTTTTGTAATTTGCTGAATAAGGATGTTGTTTTTGATTTTAACAAAAAGTGTTTGGATGCTTTTAATAGGTTGAAGAAAAAGTTGATTTTCGCCCTAATTATAGTAGCATTGGATTAGAGTTTGCATTTGAGTTGATGTGCGATGCAAGTGATTACACTTTGGGGGCTATTTTATGTCAAATGAAGGACAAGAAAGAAAATGCATGTCATTTATTATCCAAGCCAGACTTTGAATAATGCATAATTGAATTATGAAACAACAGAAAAAGAATTGCTTGCTATTGTTTTTCCTTTTGATAACTTTTGTTCTTATCTTGCAGGTTCTAAGGTTATTGTCTATAAGATCACTCAATGATCAAGTTTTTTTTTTTTCATCAAAGAAAGATGTTAAGCCACGTTTGATTTGGTGGGTGTTGTTGCTACAAAAGTTTGATCTTGAAATTTGAGATGAGAAGGGCATAAGGAATGTGGTAGCAGATAACTTGTCAAAGTTAGAACAAGGAGTAATTAGAGATAAAGATGACACTTCAATCAATGAGTTTTCTAGATGAGCAACTATTAGCATTATCTCTTACTATTCCTTGGTATGTAGATATGTCAATTACTTGGTGAGTGGTATTATTCCTCAAGATTTTAATTGCCATCAAAGGAAGAAATTTCTTTAGGATGTGAACCATTACTTTTGGGAAGAACCATTACTTTACAAGCATTGTTTAGATGGAATGATTAGGAGATGTGTACCACAAGAGGAGATGAAGGATATTTTAAATCTTTGCCACTCTATAGAGTATGGTGGCCATTTTAGTTCATTGAAGATGGTTTCCAAGGTTTTGCAATTGGTATTTTATAGGCCAACCATGTTTCGAGACGCTAAGCAATATGTAGATATGTGTGATAGGTGTCAAAGAGTTGGTAATATTTCAAGGAAACATGAAATGGCCTTGAATAACATTCTTGAGGTTGAGTTGTTTGATTTACGGGGAATCAAATTTATGGGTCCTTTTTTTTAATTTAATAATGAACATATTTTATTATTAATTGATTATGAATCTAAATGGCTAGAAGCTATTGCAAACCCTACTAATGATTCTAAAATGGTGATGAAATTTGTTAAATAATATATCTTTTCTAGGTTTGGAGTTCCAAGGGTGATAATTAGAGATATAGGTTCTCTCTTTTATAATTGCTAATTTGAAGCTTTGTCGAAGAAAATGGAGTAACTTACAAGTTTACAACCTCATATCATCCCCAAACTAATAGGCAAGCGAAAATTTCAAATTAAGAGTTGAAGCACATATTTGAAAGGACGGTTAGCAACTCAAGAAAATATTAGGCACATAAGTTGGATGATACATGTTAGGCATATAGGATAGCTTTTAAGACTCCTATAGGTATGTCTCCATATAGACTTGTCTTTGGGAACTCTTATCATTTGTTAGTTAAATTGGAGCATGAGGCTTATTAGGCTATCAAAGCATTAAATTTTGATTTGAAGGTAGTGGTTGAGAAAAGGTTGCTTTAATTAAGTGAATTAGAAGAGTTTTATTTGGAAGCTTATGAGAATGCTAAGATTTATAAGGAAATAACTAAGTAATGGCATGATAAGCATATTCATAAGAGAGATTTTGAGGTTGGACAATAAGTGTTACTTTTTAATTCATGCTTAAGCTTTTTTTGAGCAAACTCAAATCAAGATGGTTGGGTCCATTCAAGTGGTTAGAGTCTACCTTTATGGTGCAATAGAGATTTGTAGTGAGGCTATTAGAGTATTCAAGGTTAATGGACAATGCCTCAAGCCTTTTTCCATAGGTGAAGTTGTGAAAAACGGTGACTTATTCCCTTTCAAATCCTTAACAATGAAGACCTAGCCATAATCAAGCTATTGGCTATAAAGAAGTGCTTATTGAGAGGCAACCTAGGCTATATCCTTTATAGATTTAGTTATAGTTTTATCTTATTTAGTTTTTATTTTTTTGTTTTAGTAAGTAGTTATGATTTTTCTCCCTAGCTTGTTTTGTTGATTGTATAGGTTTGAAAAGCATGAATTGGTGCCATTGCCATTTAACCAAGAATTGAGCATTCATGGATAAAGTGGCTATGCATACTAGGGGAATATTGTTTATCCTTTTTTTACTTTATTTTTTACATTGAGGAGAATGTGCAATTTAAGTTTGGGGGGGGGGGGGGGGGGGGGGGGGGGGGGGGGAGGGGGAATGGGTTATTTTATAGTTTTTGTATGCATAAGTGCTGATTCTTGTTTTTTTTTTTTTAAAAAAATTGTTTATACTTCAAGGTATGTTATGATGCATAGTAAATTTAGGTGTAAATATTGTTCTTACATGATGTTTAAGAAAGATTAAGAATGCTTTGATTTTTATGATTATTGAAGTGCATATTTTTTAAAGAAGTTGTGTTGATTTTATGATTATGCATAATTGAAAAGTGTGATCTCAATATTGACATTATCCCTTGAAGCTAGTCTTAAACAAAAGTTTAAGTAAATGGGATAATTATAAGTGGTCACAAAAATTTTCATGCATATGGTTGTAATCTACTCTAATGTTTTGAGCTGCTTAGTAACTATAAGTATTCATGAGCACCATGTTTACTCTTACGTCAAATAGTGGCTTGAAATATGAGTATGCAAAACACTTTAAGTTTATGACTTATTGAGGAACCAGGTGCTTTCATCACCAATGTTAGTATTCGTGTAAAAAAAGCAAGTGTTAGCTTAAGGAAGAAATATAATTATAAGGTTATGAAATAAGAATAAAGAAAAGTCTAATTTGCTACTTTTGTTTATAGTAGTGAAAAGAGGTAATTGCAAGTTTAGTTGATTCATGATTCGATTATGTTAGTTACAAGGTCTACATGAATGTATTTGGAAGCATGTATGGACATGAAAGTAATTATTATAAGTATGCTTAGTTTTTCTTTATTTGATTTTTGCTATATTTTAAGTTATAGGATTAATGTTTGAACAATGTTGAAGTTTAAGTTGTCTAAGCATTGTAATGGTATTTTGAAGAATAATTATGATGCTAGTTTCTTTATGTTATTTGATTCTTTTTTTTGATTGATGACAAACAAATATTCAAGTTTGGGGGTATTTGATGTGTGCATAATATGCATATATTTTATGGGGCTTAATTACTTAACTTTTTAATTATTTAGTTGATTTGGAGTTATTTTAATACCTTTTAGCTTAAATTTGAGTTGATCTAGCTTTTGTTTTGATTTGAGCTTGATAGGTAAGTAAAGAAAGGAAATTTCGGCCATTTGGCCTTTTTTGTAGAAAAAGCCATGTGTGTAGACCTATTTCGGTAATTCACACAAAACTTTAACTCTAGAGGTCCAAATGATGTGATTTTAGAGGCATTGGAAAGCTAAGAAATACGGCTACAATTTTTCTGTTTATCATTTAGCCCATTTCGAATGGGATGAAAGAGAAAAATTCATCATAAGTTGCTGGATAGTGTGAATTGAATTAAGGAACAATGGACTTCTAATTGGATGACTTTCTAGATTTAATTCAAATTGATGAGGATATTGGCAACATGATTTGGTGGAATTCAATTGAGCTGGAGGTTTATCTGAATGAGTTATCATAAGTTAAAAGTTAAATTAATTTAAAACTCGTAGTTGGGATAAAGTTCATGTGGCAATAAACAACTTGGGCTATTTATTTAAGTAGTTCCTAGGAGAGCTAAAAGGGAGGGGGGCAAATTTAAGGAAAGAAGAGAAATTCAAGTGAGAAGAAATGGGAGAGCTCTAGTGTGAGACCTCGACCTCTATAGCCTTGTAACTCGATGTAGACGCGATAACCAAGACTAGGGGTAATTTCGTCATTTCCTTAGTGAGCCCCTAGAAGTATGCTTTCAAACAATATTAAGGCCTAAGTAGGCCTAAGGCATAAATGAATGATGAAAATAAGGGTAAATGATGAAGAAAATAAAAATAATGATGATTTCCAAGGTAGGGGCAAAATGGTCATTTTTCATCCCGAGTAAAAATTTTTAAGTTTTCATGAACCTGAGTATTTCTAGACCTTTCTAGACTTTGTTTCAGTGTAAAAAGAGTAAAAAGATTGCACAAAGGATTGGAGGAGAACAAGCTAACTTGTTGAGGGCATTTTCGTAATTTAAGTGAAAATTGGATAAGCTCTAGCTATAAATATCCTTTTCTTTCAGCAGCTTCTTCATTCTCCAGCAGCTTCTTCTTTTTCTTTCTTCCCTTTCACGTTTCTTCATCCTCCATGGGAGTTCTCTTCAAGCTTCCATAACTCTCTCAAGCTAGCTCCACTTTTCATGTTTTTGTGTACCCTTTCATAGAACTTTTGTGCTCTTTCACTCTCTCACTTTAAAACCCTTGAAAAGTCTTACTTCCATATTCTCTCTCACTAGCTAGGTCAGAGAGAAAAAGGGGGTTTCTAAAATAGCTTGAAAATTATTGGAAAGAATTTCAAATTTACTAAGCTACCAAGGTTCCAACGAAGCCCCATTACCCCATTTGGACCATTAGAAGAAGTTAGAGTTGAGTAAAGATTTAATGAATACTAGTGAGTGAACTTGCATTTCAAAATTGTTTTGGGAATATGAATGTATTTGCACAAAACATTTGAATGATTTTATCCAACTTTTCCTTAAAAATCTACTTGGGGAACAAGCCTTTGGTGAATGTTTCTATCTTGTGAAAGTGTGCCATATAATGGTTCATGTGTTATCACAATATGCATTGGATGGTTTTTTTTATGAGATAATGATGACCCAGCTATGTGCGTGTGGGAGTGCACATGAGCTGATGATGACCCAGCTATGTGCGGTGTGGAGTGCACATGAGCTGATGATGACCCAGCTATGTTCGAATGGGAAGTGCACATGAGCTGATGATGGTGGGATGGTATACATGATGATGTGTGTGTGTGTGTATATATATATATATATATATAAATATGTGTGTTATAGAAAGTTCATGAGTATGGTATATGGTTGTAATACATGTGATTCTTGCATGTTAAACCTTGAGAAATTTTAAGCATGTTCAAGTTGGTTTTGTCTTTGCAGCTAAATGGCCTTTCCTTGAGAGAATGAGAATTTGTTGTTGATGTCCTGTTTCTCGCTGCGGTGAAAAACTCTCGAGTTTGGAGGGTTACATTGGCTTGATTCTCGCTGCAGTGAGAAAGTTGCTGAAACTCCTCGTTGCAGCGAGAAACTTTCTATTTTGGCCTCCTGAATCTCGCTGTAGCGAGAAACTTTCTGTCCAGCATGCTAACTTGTTGGTTTTTGCCACATTTTCCATTTCTTTAACATCATGGTTGAGCATGGACTTCCAACATCAAGGAATTAATTAATTAAGTTTGAAATGAAGGGATTTGGTGAGAAACCCTCGGCCAATTGACAATTTGAGCTTGCAGCGAGGACCCGTCATTTCATTTGACTTATTTGAATATTACTAAAGCTTTCATTCTTCAAATTCTTTGTTATGTATGGATCTTTCATCATCAAGGGATTAACTCATTAACGGTTTAATGAGGGGTTTTAATAAGAACCAAACTAAATTGCATTGTTTTTGAAATAAGTGCATCATGATTTCTTTAAACGTTCCTTATCGTTTGCTTGTTCCCTTCCTTTGTTCACTCAATAGGTTTATACTCACCATTTTCAACTTCATGTTTTCATATCAAGAGGCAGCCAGTAACAAGGTCTAGGTGTCCTCGTAGATTCGTATCCTTGGTAGGTATCTTGGCATTTCGTAACCGCACCTTCACCTTGGTCACTCCGCTAGAAGCCCAGAGTCATTTTTATTGTATATAGACAAACCCGATGTAAATTGTTAAGATATATGTTTTAGACAATGTATATATATTTGATCGAAAATGCCACTACGAGATGGCAATGGTTAGAATTACTTTGAATTGAAATTATGAAATGTGACTTTAATAACTTATGATGGAATGATGGACAGGTTATATAAATAGGCTTGCTTGGGCTTAGTGGGCTACGTCCATTGGGCCCATGCGCCGATCATGGCTCGAAATTTGAGTTGTGACATCTAGTCGTCCCTTGGAGTGTGAAGATTTCAAATCAAGGATTCAAGATTTGAATCATTCATTCGAGATTTGAATCTAGATTTTTTTATATTGTTATTTGTCAAGATGATGACTTTTGGATTTATTTTGATAAAGATTGTGTTTGATTCTTATCCTATGAATAGCTAAATTTCTCATTCTTGGGTTTAGATGTAGTCTTTTGGTTTTCCTGTGATTACTTTTAGATGATTGATTTGAATTGATGCTTGTTAAGATTAATCTATATTTTTAAGGTTTAATTCTTGTGAATAAATGATAAGTATATGCATGTTGAAGGTGTTATGTGAAGGATTGAAAGATGAAACATATCATTAGTTCATTAAGACATTAGACTTAGGGAAAATATTCTTTAGAAATAAAAAAACTCCTTTATGGCATCGTATGGTTCATGCATGCCTAAGCCGCTACATGACCGAATCATAGATTACCATAGAACTTAATTGGTTTATATTAAAGCTTGAGGTCACGAAAGTAGATATAGGATTAATATAAATATATTTGTTGTATCTCGAACGGGAACA